>NC_077248.1:31968755-32223755 GCF_947179165.1 Solanum dulcamara | reverse complement strand
TTGGGAAATGCCCCTATTTTCATGCTTTGGGAGAGTACGCTAGACAAGACTGGCACTCGGAAATCATTACTGACTTCAAAGTGAACCACTTGTCCTAATCACACATCCGTTCATTTATTCAATCAGCAGAATACTTAAAATAAAGAGGTAATTAAGTGATCAATTCCAATCAATAGTCTACCTCAAAGAAGAAAGGTCATGGGTCAACAAATCGAACTTCAATCTATGTCATAAAAATAGTCTGACAAGAACAATTTAAGGAAATAAAGTACTCAATCGACCCATCACTATTTAGTCTATGAAGCCTCTATCACTACTATCTAATTGGTGCCAATGACAGGTTCATGGCTACCTTAAATCACAATGAAAAGACTAAACTCGATGCAAGAATAACATATGTGGTATCCTCCGAATGTAGGGGAGGACTCACCAATAAGCTGAGTGTTAAAAATTCTCAATAGTGCGCCTATTGATGATCTCGTAAACCTGTCTATGCATCATCAAATAATACAGGTCCAAATGGACATCAGTACGTAAAATGTACGAGTATGTAATATGACAGAATCAAACATGCGCCAAGATAGAATAATATTGATTTAAATATCTCAAATCAGAAAGATAAGAGAGACTCAATCAAGGTGTCATAAGTTTAAAGTAAGAATATAGTTTAGACAAAGACCAATCATATACAATCCAATCATGTACAATTCAATTCAATCAAATCATTTACAATTCGATCCAATCCAATCATATACAATCTGATCCAATCCAATCACATTCCATCCAATCCAATCCAATCATATACTCAACGAATAAAGTCAAAGGACTAAACTCAATATACACATGAATTAGAATTTAGAAATCTTTTACAAATCGACTCAATCATCTACAATACCAATCAAACCAATCAACCAGGTATTTAATCAACTCAATAATAAACTCAAAGGACTCAACTCAACAAATATACAAATTAGAATTTAGCAATGTTTTGCAATTCGACTAAATCATTTACAATCTCAATCAAACCAATCATATTATGCACAATACTCTCAATTTGAGAGTTTCTCTAACCGACAACCATCACCTATGAGCCAGTGACATACAATAAGCCGACGTTGTTTCCATGTCCATCCATACTTTGCTAGAGTATGCACGAATCAACCAATCATAGATCCAATAATCAATCAAGTCCTACCATGCCAGGACAATAAAGTAGGAAACATCCGGCTTTAACAGTTCAATCATTTCCTACGTTGGCTAGTAGTTTATGGGATTCGAGTATGGACTATACTCTTATCCAATTCGATTCTCAATACTCCTTCCAAGACTTAATATGCTCATATATATCAGGTAAGTAAAATACTCAAAATACTCATTTAGTCTCTTTTGAACTTAGTTCAAATTAACTAATGTAGTCTCATTACACTCTTTTCAAAACTCAATCAATCTGGTCTCATTGTACCTTCTTTCAAAACTCAATCAATTTCAATCATCAGTTTATTCAATTAGGCAATCCTTTCAAGACTCATTCACTCATTAGGACTCCAAATCAACAATCGTTAATGTTTTCATTTAAGTCATGCTTTCAACTCAATCATGCAGTAAATATTAAATGCATTTAAAACATAATTTTTACTCCTCAAGTCAAACTCAAAATAGACGTTTTAATGTAAAAATGCTCAACTCGTTTATACTCAAAATACTCATGCTCAAACTCTTTATAAATCAAAGATGAAAATAACCATTCTTTAAACTCAAAATAGTGTATAAATAATTTATGAAAAAACGTTCACAAATCATTACTAAAACTCCTTCTCAAACAATCATTTATACTCAAAGTGCTCACAAGAGTCCAATCAAATCGAATTATGCAAACCATAGCATGTAGTCACATTACACTCCAATTCAATACATCTCAAAATATCATCATCAACATTACATCTTCATCAACCATTTCACTTTTTAAAGATGAACATAATTTACTTCATTATCAAACATCTTGCTCCAAAATCCTCATTTAACTCTATGTTCAATTTCATCAAACTCATTAAAATATGCATCACCTCACTTTGGAAGCAATATTTTAATTATACATAAAAAACCATCAATCTCAACCTCAAGACAAATTATTAAAAAAATGAAATCTCATCTAGGGTTCATGTGAATGAATACATGAATCCATACTCTCAACAAAACTCAACTCAAGAAAATCATTAATACATATGAATTTATATACAAAACTCAATAGAAATTATAGATAACTCAAGAACTCAACTAATGGAACCTCAAACTCAACTCAACTCAAATCAATAAAGATGTAGGGCATGTGGATGAACTCAATCTAATGTTATGAGTTGCCTTACATACCTGGAATGAAGATCATCTCACCGAAAATCAAGACTTGAAGGAATGGCTTGAAACCTAACTCTTCTTCTCTCTAATTTCTTCTCTCCAAGTCTTCTATGCCTAAGATTAGGAGTAAACCCTCTTTGGGTATTATGAAGAACTGATTTTTAGTCCCAAAATGGCTAGGGTTATATTTGGGATAGGTGGGAAATATCTGAAATGCCCTTTCTCAAGAAAAATATGAAAAATGAGTTTAAAACGCTGCAAGCGCTATAGTGACATGCCACGCCAAAGGACAAACTACTGCAGCTAGTTTCGGGTGCTATAGTGGCGCCAGACACTACTCTAATGCCAAGCCTAAAATTACTGCAGTGATAGTCTATATTAAAATGGTCATAATTTTTGACTCCAAAATCAAACAAATTCAATCTTAGTGGTGTTGGAAAGAAGACTCAAATACCTTTAATTTGATAGGTCATGGGACAGCTAACTCTTAATATTCTGAAAGTTATGGTTGTTTGAAGTAGACCCTTATACGGACTCATCAAAAAACTTAGCCGATAGAAATTCTTTGGACTTGGCTTGGTGTTAGAAATCCCTCATGAACCTAAACCATATCTATTAACCTTCAAATAATTAGCAATTGATCCTAACTCATATATATAATTATAAGTCATTCATTTTGAGTCTATACACATATGAAGAATGGTTCGAGTCTTGGCAAAATATTTTGGGGTGTTACACCTATATACATGTCTATTCCGATCAAGGTCTTATATCAATCTCTATATAGTCATCAAGATCCGCTCTGTTGTGGTGACTAGAGATAAATAGTCAAATCAGTATAGAAAGAGTCGGAAATCTCTAAGACTGGGCCAATATCATAAAATGAGCGCATCCTCGATGCCTCAAATCAATATCATAAAATGAGAGCATCCTCGATGCCTCCAATCTACTGAAAATAGTAGTAATACAGGTAGTACGACCCCTATTTAAAAAATAGTATAAAATATTTTAGGTTATAACCTAGCTTTCTCAAATCAGTGTGAAGAACCAATGCATGCACCGGAGTCGACTCCATCTGTGAAAAAATAATGATCCAATGCAATGCATGTCATCACCAGCACGCAAACAATACAAACAATCACATACAATAATGACTTCACAAGGACCTTACCCTCTAGAGAATGCAAACAGAGCTTACAAATACAAGCGGCCTCTAATCAAGGCCTAAAACTCAAATCTACTCCTCTAACTCAATCATATAGCCCAAAAGGGAACTGAACCCTAACTAGATAACAAGGAGGAAAAAAAGGAAATAGGTGTTCAATTAGTCAATCAATACCTCTAGATCCACTTGGAAACTATCACCTCGAGATTCATAACCATAGATAGCCCAGCGAAATGGCAATAGGAAAGCATAGGGGATTCTAACTCTAAATCCATAAATGGGTTCCAATAATAATTTACAAGCATAACTGGGTGGAAATGTCTATACCAAGGCTTCAAGATAGGTGCTATAATAGTGAAGGACACTAAGTCTCATAACTTTCAGCTATAATGGATACATCAACTAAGTTTTATCCCGAAATCAATCCTAAGGCGCAACTCTGCCAATCATCATAAACACCGAACAAGCCTCCTAAAATGGGCTAACCAAGGCCAAACTAGATGGGAAATATCATAAAGGAAAACTAGCCTAAGGCTCATACTAGGACAATGAGACAATAATTTAGGAGTCAAGACTAACCCGTCACATACAATCAAAACCACAAGAAAAATATACTAAACAATACTTTTTTAAGCTTAATCAAAGAATAGGAGACTATAGCCTACCTCGAAGGCAAACATGTGCACTCCAAGTCCACCTCTCGGCAGCTCTTCACTCCAAAAATGACTCCAAATACCTCCATGCTATCAAAATGTTGATCACCTCATCAATAGGTTTTGACATAAAATCGCATTTTTTAGAGACTTCCATGCATAGACAGGATCACCACGAAAACCCAGGACTTAAAATTGCCTCAATCAGAGCTCCCACTCTCAAGAAATTGTCTTTTAAAGTTTTAGGGGAAAATACTGAAAACGGGTCTTAAAATGACCCTTTGATGACTCAAAAGTGAATCGAAGGACGCTTAAGCGAGCCTCACCAAAAGGCGGGCTTCGCTAGAGTGAGAGGTCACTTTAGCGAAGGTCATGTCACTTAAGCGATAGTCACCTATGGCTAGCCATTGTTTTAGCGATGCCTTGGTTTCTTTAGCGAGCAAGGGACACTTTATAGACGGCACTAGACTCAACCATACCAGCTGAGTTTTGGAAAAGGCCAAGCCTCCGATGGGGTGATCAGGATTCATTTATAATCCTGTGCGTGCAAACGTACTATGCTACACCACCAAATTTGATGTTTCAAACTCACTGGTGCAGTCAAAATTTCCATCCGATGTCGTCTCAATAAAAATGTGAATCCTACACTCAAGCATATTTTTTGCTAATTCTACAAGGAGGCTTGAAATGAGATTGGAAGCCTCGGGATATGAACAAAAAGTAATTCTAGACCAAACTTGATATTCTGGAGCTTACCGGACTAATGGAATTTCAATCCGAGCATGTTTTCCAAGAATCTTGACCAAAGTCAATCTTAGGCCAAATTTCAAAGGCTAAAGCTCCAAATGGCCTCAAACTCGCATCGATTGCCTCAATGCTCATGCCAACTATGCTACTAGCCTAATTTGTCCATTTTGGAGCTGATGGAACCATCAAAATTCTGTTCTGAGGCCCTTTTTCTGGAGTTTTGACCAAAGTCAGCTATTTAAACTCCAAGTGTTCCAAAATAGGGAAATGGGCATAAAACTAAAATGAACAACCAGGCAAATGAACTATCATTGTCAGCAAGTCATAAATGACTTGGGGTCACTACAGAAAGTCTCTAAATGCTGAAAAGATATAAAAGGATGAAAATGACCTAGAGGGTCATTACATAGATAATTAGGCCTTTCCGACCTTTTCATTATGTCATTGATATTGTTGTGACCTCTTCGGTCTTGTTATCTTATTTTAGGAGGTTATTGTGGCGGCTTTTTCATCCCTCATGGTTTCATTTCTTTTATGTATCTGTCAGTTTACTCGATAAAGTGAAGCACCGGGTGCCTGTTGTACCCCCTAATTTGGGGCATAACAAACTTGGTATCAAACTAGGTCATCTCCCAGGGAATCCTCAAGTCGTGTCTAGTAGAGTCTTGCTTATAGGTATGTCATGCACCATACTTATAATCAGGAGGCTATGAGGCATTTAGAGGTAGTTGCTATTCTTTCATAACTTAAATCGTGCGATAGAGCTAAACCATAGGAAATTACTTCTAATTCTTACTCTGCTTAAATGTCATAATTTTTTGTCTATTAAAGGTGATATTATATTAGGCCAAAAGGTCGAATGCCTTTTTTTCCAAGGAGATCGTTCCCAGCTTTTAACCCTAGTCACATGGATGACTTCTATAAAATGTGTGTCTTCGAATACCCCGATAAGACAATAGCTTATGATAATCATTTTATAAGTACTCAGTTCAGGAGTAAGTATCTTTAATTGTTTTATAAGAATTTATCTTATTATATTTTTTTGTTACTACGCAAATAAAGGTTAGAGTCAAAAAAAATTGAAGGGTTAGACATAAGTTAAATACTCAGTAGAGCAAGGGATATAGTATTACTTATTTAAAATGAGAAGAAAAGTGGTTACTTTTGATATATAGTAAAATGTTATTTTTATTAGCTGAAGTATACCTATATATAAATGTGTATATGTGTATGTAAAAAATTCTCGATTAGGATGTGACTTTTCTATGGGAAAAAGAAATTCCAAGCCTCCACGTTCATAGAGGGTCAACTGGCTGACCTTTGTGTTCGTGGAACTTGTCTCTGTGTTCGTGAAGGAAAAATGGGGTGTAACAGTGAAGTCTTAAAGACCCAATCTTTGGCTTCCTCTTCTTCATTTCCATTTAATCAAAACATAATTTTGAGAGCTCGTCTTGACCATTTTTGATCATTCTTGTTTTGGTGAGTTGGAAATTCTTGTGGGAACGTTCTAGGACCTTTCTCATCCTGAAGATCTTGTAAGTCTCACGTGATTTCATTGCTTCTTGCATTTTTGTCTATCTTAGGGATTGAAATTGGTGGGGTTGTAGCTCTTCCGGTGCTTGGAATGTGCCCATTTTTTAGGCACAAGTCCCTTGAGCTAATTAGGACCTTATGATGGAGTTGGTTTTTAATTTCGTGCATGGCTCTCAATGTCAAATTTTAACCCGATTTTGGTTCTGTTTGCGATTATAGTAATATGGGTATCATTGGCTTTATTTTGATGTGTTCTTTGATATTTTGATAAAGTGGCATCATTCGAAGGAGGCCCAGAAAGGAAAAACCCCAGTTTAAAGGTTCATGTGCAGTTTCGGCCTTACTGTAGGTTATGGCTTCCTCTTGTTAGAATTGGCTTGGTTAGAATTGGTATATTTTCACTAGTAATGTGTTATTATGTTGGTGATTTAGGTGGTGGTATCCTATTGATCAATTTGGAGTTGATGATACTCATTTGTAACTAGTTTGGGTTTTAGCCGTTGGAGCCTTAGTCTAGGTGCTATCTTGACTTGTTTGCCTCACTTAGAATCCTTAGAACTTACTTCTAGGTGATTTGAACTTAAGATGTCGCTTGTTTGTTTTATTTGGTTTTGGATCCCCACTTTCTCGTGATTTCGATTTATGCTTATGACCCTTTTGCTTATGATATTGAAATGTTGGGTCGAGGCCGTGCTTTTGGTCACCAGAGTCTCAGGTTAGTGATTTTGTGCCTTTGAAGCGATTTTTACCCGATTTGAGTAATATATGATTTTTGACATGCTATTTGTCTTTATTTACCTCACCGATTTTAAAAGCCTTTTTAAAGAAAGAATAAATGGTGAGATTAAGATTTTTGGTTGATGAATAAGTATATGGAATTTAAGAAAATATAGGTGATATCTTATTTATGGCATTTCATGCTTGATGAGATCGAGGTATGATTTCGGGTAGCCCTTTTATTTACTTTGGGCTACACTTTTATATTCACCGTGGATAAGCTCGAGGTGTGAATTTTAGATGGCCCGTTGATACATATTCCGATTTATTACTTCGATATTGATGAGCTCGAGGGTGTTCCGGGAACTCCATGATACTTTTAGGGAGTATTGACCCATATCTACTAGTTTACGTTTATGCATTCTTCTGATATTCGTGAGTTGAGATTATTCATGTGATTACCTGATTGGCTAGATTTACTTGACTATTACATGAACTCCCTGCACCCCCTTTCCCCGTAATTGTGGGTTTATACTTCTCTCTTATTATTATTAGTATCATTGTGCTGCCTATTATATACTTGTTCTTTCTCAGCTCGATTGGCCTATGATGCCTATTGAGTATCCCGTATTTTGATACTCATACTACACTTCTATATCTTTTTGATGCAGCTCCCAGTTCGAGTCATCCCCAACGCACCCCTGATCATCCGTAGCTGTGTCAGATCCAGATTGTGGTAAGCTCCCAACGTCTAGAGACTTGCTACCTTCCTTCTTTTGTACTGGATTTTGTTTTGTATTTTTGAAATAGTCAGTTCTGTATTGTACGTATATATGTTGTCAGCTTTCGTACTTAGTAACTCTTGCATAGGTGACACCAGGTTCGGGGTTGGTCTTGTGTCAGTTCATTTTTTGGTCATTTTTGGGCCTTTTTGTATATTTTATATCATATTTACATATATATACCTTGGCCCAACTTCTTTTATTATATTTGTCTTGTTTTTGCCTTCTTATGCTATTAATTATTTATTTAAATTGTGGTTTAACTTCTGCTTGAGTTGGGTTTGGTTTGCCTACTTGGAGGTTATAATAGACGTCATGATGGCCCGAATTCGGATCGTGACAAGTTAAAGCATGCATATATATATATTACAACCTTTTTTTCTTATCACAATCATTAAGTACAACATTACTATCCTTACAATCATGACCAAATATGAGAACACCATTTTCTATTAATTTCTAAATTGGTTATAGTATTTGAAACCTTATGTAATTTCCAAATAACTCTTTTGCATTACTTTTCTGAAGTTAAATTATACAACCAATAACACATATAAATCACAATTAGCTATAATAGTCGGCTTAGGTTTTTTATGAGATCAACACTTGAATCTCCATGCCCGTAGGCCTAAACATGTTATCCCTCCCAACTCTATGATATAGAACGTATAACTATTCAAGTTTAGAAAAGAGTAAACCATAACCTATCTCAAAGTCGAGTCGTTTCACCAATTCACATGCAACTCCTTTTTCATTTGGTGGTACAAATACTAGGTGAAGAATCGAGAGGAAGATTTAGGTAGAATTGCAAGGAGTATTTTCTCTCTCTTCTTTCCTGAGTTCTTTTCTCTCAACATAAGTCCTAGGGCATCCTTAGGAGGAGTCCCCACGAAAATAGAATAAAACCCTTGAAAGTCATATAAGAAAAAAGATTTTCTATTTTGAGGGAATTTTCTATGGCAAAGGCATCATCTATAGTGAAACATCTTTGTTATAGCGAAATATGTTGTACAATCAACTTTCACTTTAACCTTCAAAGGAAAATTAACAACCTCAATTCTTTTAATTTACTTATTTTTCAGCATAACTTTTCAAGTAACGATAGAATGGTTCATTACAATGAGGGGTCAAGAAGTCCAATGAAGTTGAAAGAGAGAACCAACATTGAGGCTTCTACACCCAATACATTAGATATTATACCATTATATTTATTTCCTAATGAGAAAATGCTCAAATATGTCATCAAACTTTGGAAAATAGGCTCATTTATGTTATCCGTTAAAAGTTTGGCTCATCTATGACATTACCATTTGTAAAAAGTTCATCCATGCCATTATTTTTTAACTTCTCTTTTACAAAATTATTTTTACATGTGATCAATTATAATTCAGCCACGTCATTATATTTTTTTAATTAAAAAAGGCAACCTAAGTCAATAAGACCCCAAACAACTTTTAGCACATTTTAATTGAAGTTTTAGATCAAATGTACACCATTTGCTCCTTCTTCCTCAAGAACACCAAGAACACATGAAGAACAACAAGAACTCCCAAATTTCCAACTTCTTCAATTCTTCACGAAATCACATCACATTTCAAGAGTAGCATTCCTCCTATCTAGATATCAAAACTCAATATTTTTTGAGCTCGAATTCCACCTAACACAACAAGATCCACTTAAAAAAATTTCAAAGTCTCAAAACTTTAACATCGTTTAATGGTAGAATTTTCTCCACAACTCTATATCACTTGAAATTGTGAACATAGACTCAAAAAATACTAGAGAACAAGAATCTAGTATCAAAACAACAACAAACACATAAATCAAAGCATACTTTAAAAATTTTGGGACTGATATTATTTTTTAGAATATTTTTTTAATATGGGGGAGTTTTTTAATTCCACAAATGATTTTAGAATTTTTGATTTTTTTTAAAAAAATAATTAATAACTTAGCCGAATTATAATTGGTCACGTGTAAAAAGTGGTTTTGCAAAATTGGAGTTAAAAAATAATGAGATGGATGAGCCTTCTTGTAATGACCTTGAGGGTGATTTTCGAAAATTTGTACAAAACACGCGTGAACAGTAACACGCGTGAATAGTAACACGCGTGAACAGTAACTTTTTGGGCAGAAAATGCCCCTTTTTCCCATTTCAATATTTTTCATCATTTGTTTGAATTCTTGAACTCTTTGAGGTGATTTGAGAAGAGATTTTTGAGGCAAAGTATTGGGTAAGTGATTTTTGACCTAAAACCTTCCTTTTTCATTAAGTTTTTGACGATTTTAACTCTTAAATTTTAGTTTCAAACCCCAAAAATCTTTGTTTCTTCCCTAATCCGAATTTAAGGAAAATTGTGATTTTCAACTCGTTTTGAGCTCTATTTTTATGGGTTTTTCAACCATGAGTTCCTTATTACCAATAGAATGGGATTGTTCAATAAATTTCCAGATTTGACCCTTTTCGAAAATAGTTAATTTTTAGACCATTTTACCCCCGGTTCCGAAACCTATCAATATGGGTGTCATTGGACTCTTTGTGACGTGTATGTTTCATTGTTGATAGTGGGTTATCATTCCGGGCGCTGAATTCGAGAGTTGCTTGTCCGGTGGAGGTATTCGAGTGCGGTTTCGGCAATTGAGGTAGGTTTGGCTATCTTTCTTTGAGATTGAGATGGGATAATTAGTCATTAATATGTTATAGACTTTGGGATGAGGTTGTAGTATGAGTTGAGAATGTTATATATATTGTGATGCCCGTGTGGGGGCTCATTTATTAATGTGTTGCCGTGTGGGGGTTTATTCGTATTACATAGCCCGTGTGGGGGCCTTATTTGTTATCTTATTTGCTTTGAGAGCATGTGAATTGTGATTTGCCTAAGAGAGAGGCTTGAGTATATTATTTGACTTGTGATGCCGCCTGAGAGATTGAGTTGGGGATTTTGAGCATACTTGAGTATTGAAATATTGTTGAGAAAGGGGTGAATATTTAAATAAAAGTGTGTTCTTCCCGTTACTATTTATTGAGGGTGAATATCATGTGTAGGTTAAGTTTTGAGAACTTTGAACCTTATACCACATGTGAGTTGATTATTACTTCCATGCATATGTATTTTGATGCATTCATCCTCATTCATCATATCATGAAACATGGGAAGTTGAGAAATATGGAAATTCTTTTTGAGAAAGAAAATAAAACACCTTTAAACCTTTGTATCTTGAGTCCCTGACCGAGGTAGTTTTCCGGCAGGGTAGTGGATGCATTGTGATCCTAACCTTTGTATCTTGAGTCCCTGACCGAGGTAGTTTTCTGGCAGGGTAGTGGATGCATTGTGATCCCTTGACCATGAGGAGGTGGCAAGAATAATGAGATATTGTGATTGAGGTTATGGTCTGCAAGACCCCCATGGGTCCTGCTTGGTAGCACAGCTCGGCAGGTGTATACGACAGGCTGTGCGACAGTCTTGATTCCACCGTACCACCACATCATTGCATCATCATATTGCATTGCATTGCATTGATATTTGTGCTGCTTGAATTATTCGATTAATTGTGATTATGAGTTGTTATTATGGGTTTACTTTACTCATGCCACTATATATATAAACTGGCGGCACCGATGCCGAAGTGGGATTTTTCTGTATGCAGGTGGAAGCGTTCCTTAGTTTATTTCATAGGTTTGATTAATTCCTTATACTCAATCAGCTAAAACCTACTGAGTACATGTGAATTGTACTCACCCCTACTTCTGTGTCCCTTTTTGATACAGATACTAGTCGGGGTACCCCACGTGGCAGTTAATATTCTAGCGGATTGTGTATTCTCAGATTAGTGGTGAGGTCCCAGAATTCGGATCGTCACTAGTCTATCTTTATTTTTTAGTCTTTTGTATCATTTAGAGACTTATGTTGTATCTTCAGATTCGAACCTTGTATTAGATGCTCTTTATACTTATGACACGAGGTTTTGGTATATTTTCTTCATTGTTTTTCTTTTCACTTAAATCATGACATGATTTTCTCTTTAGGAGTCTTGTATGAGTTTTATTTTTAGGCTTACATATCAGGTTGGGTTTTGGGATGTGTGCCATTATGACTTTGATTTTTGGGTCATGACAAATTGGTATCAGAGCACTAGGTTCACCGGTCTTATAAGTTAAAGAGCAGGGTGTCTAGTAGAGTCTTGCGGATCGGTATGTAGACGTCCGTACTTATCTTCGAGAGGCTACAAGATACTTAATAGGAGAATTTCTTTCTTTTTACTCCCTTCATGCGATTTATTCATATCAAGTGTTGTATACCTCTGATCTATTCCTTCTGCGCAGATGGTGAGGACTAGAGCCACAATTACTGAGAGTGAGGCTGCACCTGCTGCTCGAGCCCCAGTACGCGGGCGAGGTAGAGGACGTGGTGGAGTCAGGGGACGAGGCCGAGCAAGGGGAGCGGCACCTGCTCGTGGACGAGCTAGAGAGCTATCACCTGAGCCCATGTATGAGCATGAGAATGACTTAGAGCAGAAGACTGAGGAGCAGAGGCCATCCCAGCCTCTTGTGGTTCCCGATAGTGCTCCGATTCTTCAGGAGCTACTGGTTCGATTATTGGCTAGACTGGATGGTGCTCCTACCTCTGGTATTGTTTCAGGTGCTGTAGATTCTCCTATCATAGTTGGTGCAACACTGCCAGTTCAGGGGCCTAGTGTAGGATTTCAGACTCCTGGTTCATCTTCAATGCCTTCTATTGTACCTCCGAGATTTGCAGCTCCGCCAGTTTCCTAATACTGCCATATCAGTAGCTGAGCAGAAGAGTTTCGAGAGGTTCATTCGATTGGCGCCTCCGAGGTTTGATGGTAAAGCTGGAGAGAAAGCCTATGACTTTTTGACTGAGTGCCAAGACAGGTTGTTCAACCTAGGCATTTTAGAGGCACATGGAGTTGCTTACACTTCATATCAATTTTTCGGGAGTGGCCAAAGAATGGTGGAGGTCAATTCTTGCTCGTAGACCTATTGGTTCTTCTATGATAAGTTGGGAACAGTTTACTGAGGTGTTCCTTGAGAGATTTGTGCCTTATAGCCTTCGTGATCAGCGTAGGGATGAGTTTGACAGATTGGAGTAGGGCTCCCTATCTGTATCTAAGTACGAGACTCGCTTCCATGAGTTATCTCGTTATGCTATGTCGAGTATTCCCACCGAGTTCGAGCGGATTCGCAAACTAGTGAAGGGATTCGCCGGTTATCTCTAGGAGGCTACAGCCTCTCTTGTATTGTCTGGGGGTACGTTTCAGAGTATTATTGATCATGCCAGGATGATAGAGAGTATCCGATGTGCTAGACAGGGCGGGGCCAAGAGGTTCTGTCGGCAGGGTCAATTCAGCGATCATTCCTCCAAGGGTAGAGAATATTCGGGTTCAGGAACCCATGGTTATCAGGGCAGACCAGTCCAGGCAGCTATTCAGGGTTCTTCGAGCTCCGGAGGTCGTTTTGACACTTCTAGTTATTCCCTATGGAGTTCAGGTCCTCAAGGTTGTTATGTGTGTGATGAGTTTGGGCATAAGGCCCAAGATTGCCCCAAACGTGCTCCTTCTACTAGATGGCCCGGGGCACCAGTTATTCATTCTACAGATGCTCCAGCTGTTCGAGGTTCTTCGCAGAATACTAGAGGTGGCACCCATGGTGCTAGGGGTAGAGTATGAGGTGGTGCTCGTGGGGGTTCACAGGCTAAGGGTGACCGTCAGTTATGCTATGCTATACCGGGTAGATATGAGACAGAAGCCTCTGATGCAGTTATTACATGTATTGTTCCAGTTTGTCATCATTCTGCTTCAGTATTATTTGACCCAGGGTCTACCTATTCTTATGTGTCGACTTATTTTGATGTGGGTATTGATTATGTGAGTGAGTCCCTTATTGTGCCTATTACTATTTCTACCCCAATAGGTGAATCTTTAGTAGTGGATTGGGTATACAAGGGATGTTTTGTGATATTTTCGGGTAGAGAGACCCGTGCAGACGTGATTTTACTAGACATGCTTGATTTTGATGTGATATTGGGTATGGACTGGTTATCTCCTTATCATGCTATATTAGATTGTTATGCAAAGACCGTGACCTTAGCTTATCCCGGTTTACCTAGCTTAGTATGGAAGGGTAATCCGAGTTCGTATCCTAAGGGGGTGATATCTTATATTCGTGCTCGTCGCTTGATGGATAAGGATTGTTTGTCTTATTTGGCTCATGTACGTGATCTCACCACGGAGTCATCTCATATAGAGACTACGAGGGTGGTGAGAGAGTTTATGGATGTATTTCCTACAGACTTGCCGGGAGTTCCTCCTAACCGTGACATCGATTTTGTGATTGATTTGGAGCATGACACTAAACCCATCTCTATTTCTCCTTATCGGATGGCTCCGACAGAATTGAAAGAGTTGAAAGAACAATTGGAAGATTTGTTGAAGAAAGGGTTTATTAGACCTAGTGTATCACCGTGGGGTGCACCAGTTTTATTTGTGAAGAAGAAAGATGGTACTATGAGGATGTGTATTGACTATCGACAGTTGAACAAAGTCACTATCAAGAACAAGTATCCTCTCCCTCGCATTGATGATTTATTTGACCAGCTTCAAGGTGCATCAGTGTTCTCAAAGATTGATTTGAGGTCGGGTTACCATCAGTTGAGAGTTCGGGAATCTGATATCCCAAAGACTGCATTCAAGACTCGTTATGGGCATTATGAGTTTGTGGTTATGTCCTTCGGGTTGACTAATGCCCCGGCTGCTTTTATGGAGTTGATGAACCGGGTATTTTGACCTTATTTGGACTCGTTTGTGATCGTGTTTATTGATGACATCTTGGTTTATTCCAAAAATGAGGCGGATCATGTTAGGCACCTGAGGACAGTCCTTCAGAGATTGAGAGAGGAGAAGTTGTATGCAAAATTCTCCAAATGTGAGTTTTGGCTTGAGTCCGTGACATTCTTGGGTCATATAGTGACCAAGGATGGTATTATGGTTGATCCAGCCAAAGTTGCAGTGGTTCGTGATTGGGTTAGGCCTACTTCTCTTCTATTGCAGCCCCATTGACTAGGCTAACTCAAAAGACCGTGGCATTTCAGTGGACTGATGAGTGTGAGGCGAGCTTTCAAAAACTCAAGGAGTTACTGACTTCAGCATCTATTCTAGCCTTACTCGAGGAGGGCATGGCATTTATTGTGTTTTGTGATGCTTCGGGAGTCGGCTTGGGTGGTGTATTGATGCAAAAAGGTAGAGTTATAGCTTATGCTTCTCGACAGTTGAAGGTACATGAGAAGAACTATCCTACCAATGACTTAGAGTTAGCAGCGGTGGTGTTTGTTCTGAAGTTGTGGAGGCATTATCTCTATGGAGTGCATTGCGAGGTCTATACTAACCACCGTAGCCTTAAGTATATCTTTTCTCAGCCGAATCTGAACATGCGGCAGCGTAGGTGGTTAGAGTTATTGAAAGACTATGACATTACCATACTTTATCATCCGGGCAAAGCTAATGTGGTAGCGGATGCCCTGAGTCGCAAAGCATCTAGCATGGGTAGTTTGGCCTTTCTTAAGGCTGTGGAAAGGCCTTTGGTGTTGGAGGTTCAGTCATTGGCTAGACAGTTGGTCCGACTTGATATTTCTACACATCATGGTATTTTGACCTTTGTGGAGGCTAGGTCTACTTTGATGGATCAGATTCATACACACCAGTTTGAAGATGAAAAGTTGAGGGCCATTCGAGACAAAGTGTTGAGTGGTGAAGCAAAATTAGCCTCTCTTGATCAGGAAGGAGTTTTGAGGATTAATGTTCGCATTTGTGTGCCCAAGGTTAGTGAATGGGTACGTATGATATTAGAGGAGGCTCATTGTTCCAAGTATTCGATTCACCCGGGAGTGGCAAAGATGTTTCATGACTTGAAACAACACTATTGGTGGTGTGGCATGAAGAGAGACATTATTGATTTTGTGGCTAAGTGTCTAAATTGCCAACAAGTGAAGTATGAGCATCAGAAACCGAGTGGTCCTATGCAAAGGATGCCCATTCCTGAGTGGAAATGGGAGCGTATCACTATGGACTTCGTGTCTGGATTACCCATGGCATTGGGTAAGTATGACTCTGTCTGGGTGATTGTGGATCGATTGACCAAATCAGTCCATTTCCTTCCGGTGAAGACTAGATACAATGCGGATCAGTTAGTTAGGATCTATCTTCGTGAGATTGTTAGGCTGCATGGGGTGCCTATCTCTATTGTATCGGATTGGGGTTCAGTGTTCACCTCTCACTTTTGGAAGGCATTACAGCGTGGTTTGGGTACGCGGCTAGAGATGAGTTCAGCATTTCATGCCCAAACCGATGGTCAGTCCGAGCGGACTATTCAGGTTTTGGAGGATATGCTTAGGGCCTGTGTGATTGATTTTGGTGCCCGATGGGACCAACACTTGCCCTTAGCAGAGTTTGCCTATAATAACAGTTATCACTCCAGCATTCAAATGGCACCATTTAAGGCATTGTATGGTCGTAGGTATCAATCAACCATTGGATGGTTTGATTCTGTTGCGGTTGATGCATTGGATACTGACTTACTTAGGGATGCTGTGGAGCGGGTACGTTTGATTCAGGGTCGACTATTGACAGATCAGAGTCGTCAGAAGAGTTATGCTGATAGGAGGGTTCGTCCCTTAGAGTTCATGGTGGGTGATTGCGTGTGGCTTAAAATATCGCCCATGAAGGGTGTGATGAGGTTCAGAAAGAAGGGCAAGCTTAGCCTAAGGTTTGTTGGCCCGTTTGAAATCCTGAGGAGAGTAGGTGGAGTGGCGTATAAGTTGGCCTTACCCCCTAAATTGTCAGATGTCCATCCGGTGTTTCATGTTTCCATACTTCGCAAGTACATACCGGATGAGTCTCATGTGATTTCTTATGATGCGGTAGAGTTGAGTCCGGATTTGACTTATGAGGAGGAGCCGACAGTTATTCTAGATAGGCGGCTTCATAGACTCAGGACCAAGGAGGTCGCTTCGGTCAAGGTGCAGTGGCAGCATCGGCCTGCTGAGGAGGCGACTTGGGAGTTAGAGTCTGATATGCAGGCCGGTACCCTCAGCTTTTTGAGACCCCAGGTACTTTATTTTATCTTATGTTCGAGGACGAACATCCTTTTTAGTGGTGGATATTGTAATGACCTTGAGGGTGATTTTCGAAAATTTGTACAAAACACGCGTGAACAGTAACACACGTGAATAGTAACACGCGTGAACAGTAACTTTTTGGGCAGAAAATGCCCCTTTTTTCCCATTTCAATATTTTTCATCATTTGTTTGAATTCTTAAACTCTTTGAGGTGATTTGAGAAGAGATTTTCGAGGCAAAGTGTTGGGTAAGTGATTTTTGACCTAAAACCTTCCTTTTTCATTAAGTTTTTGACGATTTTAACTCTTAAATTTTAGTTTCAAACCCCAAAAATCTTTGTTTCTTCCCTAATCCGAATTTAAGGAAAATTGTGATTTTCAACTCGTTTGAGCTCTATTTTTATGGGTTTTTCAACCATGAGTTCCTTATTACCAATAGAATGGGATTGTTCAATAAATTTCCAGATTTGACCCTTTTCGAAAATAGTTAATTTTTAGACCATTTTACCCCCGGTTCCGAAACCTATCAATATGGGTGTCATTGGACTCTTTGTGACGTGTATGTTTCATTGTTGATAGTGGGTTATCATTCCGGGCGCTGAATTCGAGAGTTGCTTGTCCGGTGGAGGTATTCGAGTGCGGTTTCGGCAATTGAGGTAGGTTTGGCTATCTTTCTTTGAGATTGAGATGGGGTAATTAGTCATTAATATGTTATAGACTTTGGGATGAGGTTGTAGTATGAGTTGAGAATGTTATATATATTGTGATGCCCGTGTGGGGGCTCATTTATTAATGTGTTGCCGTGTGGGGGTTTATTCGTATTACATAGCCCGTGTGGGGGCCTTACTTGTTATCTTATTTGCTTTGAGAGCATGTGAATTGTGATTTGCCTAAGAGAGAGGCTTGAGTATATTATTTGACTTGTGATGCCGCCTGAGAGATTGAGTTGGGGATTTTGAGCATACTTGAGTATTGAAATATTGTTGAGAAAGGGGTGAATATTTAAATAAAAGTGTGTTCTTCCCGTTACTATTTATTGAGGGTGAATATCATGTGTAGGTTAAGTTTTGAGAACTTTGAACCTTATACCACATGTGAGTTGATTATTACTTCCATGCATATGTATTTTGATACATTCATCCTCATTCATCATATCATGAAACATGGGAAGTTGAGAAATATGGAAATTCTTTTTGAGAAAGAAAATAAAACACCTTTAAACCTTTGTATCTTGAGTCCCTGACCGAGGTAGTTTTCCGGCAGGGTAGTGGATGCATTGTGATCCTAACCTTTGCATCTTGAGTCCCTGACCGAGGCAGTTTTCCGGCAGGGTAGTGGATGCATTGTGATCCCTTGACCACGAGGAGGTGGCAAGGATAATGAGATATTGTGATTGAGGTTATGGTCTGCAAGACCCCCATGGGTCCTGCTTGGTAGCACAGCTCGGCAGGTGTATACGACAGGCTGTGCGACAGTCTTGATTCCACCGTACCACCACATCATTGCATCATCATATTGCATTGCATTGCATTGATATTTGTGCTGCTTGAATTATTCGATTAATTGTGATTATGAGTTGTTGTTATGTGTTTACTTTACTCATGCCACTATATATATAAATTGGCGGCACCGATGCCGAAGTGGGACTTTTCTGTATGCAGGTGGAAGCGTTCTTTAGTTTATTTCATAGGTTTAATTAATTCCTTATACTCAGTCAGCTAAAACCTACTGAGTACATGTGAATTGTACTCACCCCTACTTCTGTGTCCCTTTTTGATGCAGATACTAGTCGGGGTACCCCACGTGGCAGTTAATATTCTAGCAGATTGTGTATTCTCAGATTAGTGGTGAGGTCCCAGAATTCGGATCATCACTAGTCTATCTTTCTTTTTCAGTCTTTTGTATCATTTAGAGACTTATGTTATATCTTCAGATTCGAACCTTGTATTAGATGCTCTTTATACTTATGACACCAGGTTTTGGGATATTTTCTTCATTGTTTTTCTTTTCACTTAAATCATGACATGATTTTCCCTTTAGGAGTCTTGTATGAGTTTTATTTTTAGGCTTACACATCAGGTTGGGTTTTGGGATGTGTGCCATCATGACTTCGATTTTTGGGTCATGACACTTCTCTCAAACAGCAATGCATAGATGAGCCAAACTTTCAACGAGTAGCATAAATGGGCCCTTTCTCAAGTTCGATGGCATATTTGAGTCTTTTCCCTTTCCTAATTACGTGAGATCTTTCTTTGTTTTGGGCCTGGTCTAGATTTGGTCCATTACATTTATTTGTTTATTGTTGACTTTTTTATTATGTGTAAATCAGACCCAAATTCCCTATAAAAAATTAAGGGGGAAAACTAATCTCATGCCCCTTTGAAGAAAACTATTTACAGCCATATACCCCCTTACATTTATGCCCCTCTAATTAATTACAATTAATACCCCAACTAATATTTCGCTTAATGAATTACATTTAAGCCCTAACTGATATGTCGCCTAAATATATGCCTTGCATACAACAATTTACTTTCCACAATTTAAAAAAGGTAAACTTTGATCCATCTTCCAATTCTCCTTTTTTCCATGTTCTCCTACTTCACTGATTCAATCACCACTCAATCCCTCACTCGATTCAACACAAACTTTATCAATCAATGGAGGATATACCAATTCTTTTACAATATCATGGAATTTGGAATTCAGAGCATCAGTACATCAAATTTCATGTTGAAGCAATAATGATAAAATCTACCACAAATTATGAAAATTTAGTCACTCAAATCTCAAATCAACTGAAAACTAATGGTTCTAAAAGTATCGAGATCAAGTATGCAATTTCGGCTTGATTTTCGCCGTTGATAATATCTAATGATATGGGAATCAAAGTTTACATCGAGTTGAAAAAGAAGAATCTTGAAAGTACTTCCTATCCGTTGGTGATTAGATGCAATCACCCAACAATTTAAGTAAGGATGCCAATGACTGATTGTTTAGAGACATCTCGACAAAATACAGAACTAGTGATTTTTGAAAAAAAAATACATCCTATGACATTAATGCTGCTTTTCAAGTTATTACCTAAGAGATGCCTTTAACAAACATAATTTCAAACATCACCAGGCAATCAATTCAAGTTTATCAAATCTACAATAACAAATTAACTCTAGCACAAGTTGTAAACATTCAGTTCACTAAGGTTTTCAATATAGAACTCCTAAATCTTGCAAAAACAGGTGTAAATACCTATACACCATATTGAAATGTTGTTGTAGAACAATTATGAAATAATTGAAGAAAATTGGAGAAATACTATATGATACGTTTATAGTATGTATAAATTGGAGAAAATTATGATGGTATCATAGAGGTTTTACCCAAAACATTAGATACTACATGAATGATACTACCATAGTGTCTATATACTCTCTTAATTCAGGCATAAAAATTCTTAATGATACCATGAAAGTATATTCATATACTATAGTAGTATCATTAAGGTTTCATTGTTCACAAACTACTCATTACTCAGTGGTACAGTTACAGTATATACATACTCTGTTGGTATCATTTAGGGTCCTACATGCATTCATGTACAAAAGATGTAAGGCATAAAATTCTAAACGGTATCATTAAGGTTTCATTGTTCACAACCTACTCATTTAGTTAGTGATGTTGTTACAGTATATATATACTATGTTGGTATCATTAAGGTTTCTTACATGCATTTATGTACAATAAAATCAGGCATAAAATCCTTAATGATACCAAAATAGTATATTCATGTGCTCTAGTGGTATAATTAAGCTTTAATTGTTCACAAACTAATCATTTAGTCGGTGATACTCTGTTGGTATCATTAAGGATTCTCGCATACATTTATGTACAAGGAAATCAAGCATAAAATCCTTAATTTTAACAAGAGAGTATATTCATATGGTGTAGTGGTATTATTAAGATTTCATTGTTCACAAACTACTCATTTAGTCAGTGATACTAGTGTGTATATACTATGTTGGTATCATTAAGGTTTCTTACATACATTCATGTACAAAGTAATCAGGCAAGAATCCTTAATGATACCAAGATAGTATATACATATTCTTTAGTGGTATCATTAAAGTTTTATTATTCACAAACTACTCATTACTTAGTGATACTGTTACAATATATATATATATATATATATACTCTGTTGATATTATTAAGGGTCCCATGTGCATTAGCGGTAGCATTAAAGTTTCATTGTTCACAACTTGCTCATTTAGTCAGTGATACTGTTACAGCGTGTATATACTGTGTTGGGTCATTGAGGTTTCTCACATGCATTTAAGTTCAAAGAAATCAAGCATAAATTTCTTAATGATACCAAGATAGTATATTCATATGCTATACTGTATCATTAAAGTTTTATTGTTCACAAACTACTCATTTTAGTTAGTGATACTCTGATAGTGTATATATAATCTGTTGATATCATTGAGATTTCTCGCATACATTCATGTACAAAGAATGAGGCATATAATCCTTAATGATATCAAGAGAGTATATTCATATGGTGTAGTAGTATCATTAAGATTTCATTGTTCACAAACTATTCATTTAGTCAGTTATACTGTCACAGTGTGTATATACTATGTTGGTATTATTAAGGTTTCTCACATGCACTCATGTACAAAGAAATCATACATAAAATCACCAAGATAGTATATGCATATGATATAGTGGTATCATCACAATTTTATTGTTCACAAACTACTCATTTAGTCGATGATACTTTGATAGTGTATATATACTATGTTGGTATCATTAAGATTTCTCACATGCATTCATGTACAAAGAAATCAGACATAAAATCACCAAGATAGTATATGCATATGCTATAGTGGTATCACTAAGGTTTTATTGTTCACAAACTACTCATTTAGTCAATGATACTCTGATAGTGTATATATACTATGTTGGTATCATTAAGGTTTCTCACATGCATTTATGTATAGAGAAATGAGACATAAAATTCTTAATGATACCAAGATAGTATATTCATATGTTGTAGTGGTATCATTAAGATTTCATTATTCACAAAGTACTCATTAGTCAGTGATACTCTCGCAGTTTATATATACTCTCTAGATATCATTAAGGTTTTCCACATTCTTCATCTGCAGGTATACCATTATTTGTCTACAATACACATGTCGATGGAATCTTAAAGCAAGAAGTATACAAAAATCAAGATTCTTTCGAATGACAAATTTCAATAATGTCCACACCTGCCCAGAACATGAAAGATCTTGTGCAGAGAGGAATGCCATCACGCTATTTTTTACCGATGTTCTACAAGATAAGCTAAATGATTCAAGAATAATCTACACACCAACAGATATACAGAGAGATATCAAGAAAGCACATGGTAAAAACTTGACCTACATGCATGCATGGTGAGTAAAGAAAAAAGCAATTAAACTGTTGAGAGGCAACCCAAAAGATTCATACGCACAATTATCCACATACCTATTCTTCTGTCAAAAAAAAGTTTAAAATTAATTTTAATTTTTAGAGAAAAAATCAATTTTAGAAAAGAATCACCACTTAATTTTTTTGAAAAAATTAAGAAAAAATAATTTAAAAGACCATAACAGATTTAAGTCTTAAAAATTAGAAAAAATGGGTAAGAGGTTCTCATTTTCACTTTGAGAAGGGGTTAGCACTTAAAGTGTCCACCTAATGTGCGGTTATCCGATGATTTAACTAAAACATTGAGTAACTTTGAGAAAATTATTAAGTAAGAAAGATAATTCAATTTTTTTTAAGAAAAAGAACTTAATTAAAATATTTAATATAATTTAGAAATAAATAAAATTTTAATCAAAATAACTTAAGTAAGGAAAGTGTCGTTGGTTCATTTGGAAAGAATACTATCTTGAAATAATTTAATCAATTAAAGATAAACAACGATTTGACTAAAGATTTAATCAAATAAATAAAGACAATAGTTGATAAAATCATTTAAACAAATAAACCAACACAAATAACTTAGTTCTTTTTTTGGAGAATTTAATTAAGTTAAGCTAAACAATTAATGTTAGAGTTAATACAGAATATATAATAAGAAAATAACAATAAAAGAAAGAATAAGTTTGAGCCTTGCTCAAAAATAAATCTGGTGGGCTTCACAGCAAGCCCAAACATGCCCTAATTCTAAATAAGAAGTCTATTGCAAATAAATGGGTTTCAGTCCATTTTTATCAATAATGTATTTCGACTGCTGTTGCGTTTGCTTTTGAGCCTTGGGCCCAATTTTGTACTTGTATATTGCTACCATATATACATTGTATATACAATGTATTCAGTCCATTTTTCCCAGTATCTCACGTATATCAATGTTCAAAACCTGAATTTTTGGCCCCATGTTTGTATATTATCTATATATAGCGTATACATTCTCTGTATAACCACTATATCAAATGTGCATCTGATGTATATTAGCCTATGTATTGACTCCATTTTCTGTATATTTACTTTCTCTGGTTTTTACATCAACTTTCTTCATCGTTTCTTTGACCGATGAGGCAGGCTCGAAAAGAAAGAAAATTGGGCCTCCATGGTCCATCATCTAAATGAAAGGAGGAGTCTCAATGGACCCGAACGAGGGATTTACACATAAACAAAAAAAATAACGGATAAACATTGCGTCCCAATGATATTAACAAAACAAGAGAGTAAAAGAACACAAATGATAAAAAATTTCATGGAATCAATGATATAAAAAATAAACATAAGAAAAGACAAGAATTTAAAAAGGAGCAGTGGGCATTTATCATGTCCAATCCGATGACGACTATACAGTTAATATTCAAAGTGTACTTATTCAAATCAACTTTCCAGTAACAAACAAAATATATCAAAATCTAGTTTATGAATCCACTTAAATAGATTAATTAGAAATGGGTCAAAAATGTGTATTTCACTAAGCAACTATTTTATATATAGCTTTTTAAAAATAAAATAAAATAATGCAAATAGGGGAGATTCTACCATATCTCAACCAAACAAACCTATGTGCAGGATCAAAGAAAGTATCTACCATTATACTACAATTTCAACTATAAAAAATAATAAACTAACAACATTGACTATCCTAAATATAAATTCTTGTGTTTAGACAGAAACTAAGATATGATTCATATTCACATATTTGTTAAGCCAAACAGAGGATAAAATAAGAAAAGAAAAGAAGCATTGCCTCCTTTTGAGCAGCGAACCAAGACGATGAATTTGAAGGTGATAAACTCCTCACCACCAAAAAATAAGCAAGGAAAGAAACTAAAAGAAAGCTCAAGATCTCAGGCTCAAACCTTCATGGGTTTGATTTCATGGAATCATTATTCTCACTACCAAAAATCGAGCTCTCAATGTTAATCCCCCTTCAAAATGATCATCGATACCATGTATTTATAGCTAAAAATAAGAAGGTTTGAATCCTAATACAACCATTTGAGAGGGAGATGAGATATTGATTAGAAAGGATGAGGAGAAGTCAAAATAAAAGAAAAACATACCCCAAAAATCCAAATTCAATTCGGATTAGATTTTTTGAGCGAAAAACTTGCAACTTTGAAGTGAGGTCAACTATTACGGCTCGAGGTATGCAAGATGTCAAATATGGAGAGGGTCGCGTCACTATGATGAGTTGTTGTTGCTGCTGGGGTTTGTCGTTGGTCTGGTGAAGAAGATGAATATGGGTGTATGCGCGTGAGGGGACAGGAAAAGAAAAGAAAAGAGAGGATGTTGGGTATTTTTGTATGAGATGTAAGTAATATATGTAAATGTTAGAGTGGAATGGTATAATGTGGTAAATATAATATATGTAAATATTGAGTGGGGTGATGTGATGTAAAGTATAATATATATATAAATGCTTAATGAATGGTATGATCTAAAGTATAATATACGCAAATGTTGAGTGGGGTGATGTGATGCAAAGGGAAAAAGGTACATTGGATCTGCTCAACCCGCAAATTTTTTAAATCACCCCGCCCCGCCCCGTATAACATTTGTTTTTATTTTCAACCCGCCCCGCATATATTTTTATATTTTTTTTTAATTGTGTAATATGAAAAATAAAATTCATAATTTTTTCATATTGCACTAATTAACATCTCAATTACTAATTAATTATTTCTAGTTGACATTTCAACAATTGTTTCTTAAGCACTAATTAACTCTAATTAGCATTTGTGTAGTTTAAATTTCTTTTAAAAAAGAAGTTAAAATTAAGTCAAAGTTTGATATAAAAAATTTATATCTTTGATTTTTGCTAATTATAAAGATTTAATTTTCTTCGAGTTCTTATTTGATACTTTAAACCCGCAACAACTCGCAATCCGCCCACATTAATTTTGATAATAATTACTTCAATCTGCCCCCCCCCCCTCCCGCCCCGCATAATTCTAAATCCGCCCCGCTCCGCCCCATTGCCATCCCTAAAAATTAATATGCTATTGTAAGTATAAAATAAGTATTGTAGTAGTTTGGTGGGCTGCTGTAGGAGGGAATTGGGGAAATGAGCTCAGAATTGGGCCCAAAATCTTGGTTGAAAAAGAGGTTTAAGAATGGGTTAAGGGTGGAGTCAAACTTGTTAGATTTGCATTTAGAAAATAGCCATATGGATTGCAAATTTAGCCAATATAAGTTTAAAAAATAGCCATATTGATTTAATTAGTGAAAACGGCTAAAGGAATAAATAAGACAAATTAATCTTAATTAACTAACAAGCTTCTTAATCATAACAAAATAAAATAACGCACTTAATTTTAAGCATATTTTACCTAAATTCCATAGTGAAAAAGTCAAACTACAACTTATTTCTACTTTTTTTTTAAATTACTCGATTTTCCTGATTTTTCTCAGATTTCTGATACATTAGTAGAACGTCTGATACATTATATTTTGATACATAATAATTAAAACTGTTAATTTTTTTTATGGAAAGGTAACATAAATCAAGTTAAGTTTTCTTCTTTCAATCAATTACTTAGCTAAATAAGGGAATTAACCCACACAAAGCGTAACAGTTATGAGAAACTTGAAAAATTCAAAAAACAGAGCATAGGATCGTACCAAACTTCAATCCAAAATTCGAAAATCATCAAGAAAATCGAGATGAATATTCCGATTCTACTGAGACATCCTGGAGTTTAGCAATCCGAGGTGAGTTATGAACGATACAAAATTGATGGAATCGTAGTGGGCGACAATATATCTTTCTTGAATCTAAAATCAGCAATTGTTGTTGAATTGATCATAGATGAATCAGTGAAAAACATTAAAACCGGATACATCGTTCAAGGTAATTCATCACCAATGATTATTCATAATGATATGGGTGTTAATCTTTATATAGAATTGAAGAAGAACGAGCCTAAATTCGTAATGTATCCCTTATGCATAACAACATCTGATAGAAAGAGATGTGAGATACAAGCATTCGACGCTACCTCTGGAGCAATTATTTGTGTCGAAGCAAACACGAATGATTCACAAATTTTTAGTTTAGAAGAATATGATGATGCTGCAATCTGTTATATACCTGAATTGGATGTGAGAACTACATAACTGATATAATTGGTGTGGACGTGAAGGAGAAGCAATTGTATAAGGACAAAGCAACACTAGTTGTTGTAATGACCAAATACAAATTTGATAATGGATTCAATTTCAAAGTTAAAAGATCTGACAGTAAAAGGTATTAGCATTTGTTGATTTTGAAAATATAATTTTTGTTTTATAGTCATGATACATACTAATTATTATGTAAGTATAACTGTAAAAATTTTTACTATCAATATATACTTTTATTTGATCATATTACATACGAATCTCTGTGTATCTGATACATGTTAATATTTTTAAAGTTTTTTTCATGATACATCATAATATTATGTATCTAATACAGTTTAATAAGGTTCCCTAATATACTATTGATTTTAGAAATTTATTTTTTATGTTATATTCATGATACATACTAATTATTATGCATCAAGTACAACTGAAAAATATTTTGCTGTCAATATGTACTTTTATTTGGTCATATTAAATATGAATCTCTGTGTATCTGATACATGTTAATATTGTTTTCTAAAAATATGCAATTATGTGTTAATATGCTATTCAGACGACTATTGTTGGAGAATGAAAGCATCATGTAAGAAAACAAATCCGATATATTCAAAGTGAGATATTTCAATAGTGAACATTCATGTCCCTTAAGAGATAGGATTTTCAACAAAGTTCATGCTACAAAGGCTTTTGTTAGTGCATTCACTACACTTAAATTGGTTAATCATAAGAGAATTCACACCTCTAATGATATACGAAAGGATATTAAAGCAGCCTATGGGGTTGATATTACCTATCAACAAGCATGGCATGCAAAAGAACATGCTTTGAAGATGTTAAGGGGAAAACCTACTGATGGATATAGACAGCTGCCTATATGCATACATATGCTAAAAATCGTATATCCAAATTCATACATAAGTATGCACAGGTCACCAACTGATGAGTTCATGTATCTATTCATAGCGTTAAGGCCATTGATGAGGGATTTTCAGTTTTGTAGACCTGTAGTTGTTGTTGACGGTGCTCATCTTGATGGATCTTATAAAGGGACATTTGTATCAGCTAGCACACTTGATGGGGCAGGTATTACTTTTTCTTACTGTTGTGTATTGAATAGCAATGTATCATCTCATTTGACGCATTTGTTGTGAATCTGATGATTTCTAATAACTATTTTATGGCTGTTAATAATTTTTTAGGTTGTATATTGCCATTGGCTTATAGTGTTGTTGATACAGAAAATGATTCATCATGATCGTGGTTTTTCCAGCACTTCAAAGATGCATTTAGTGAGAGGGACAATATGTATGTTGTATCAGATAGGAACGAAAGAATAATGAAGAGTGTAAGTATTGTATTTCCCAATGTCCCTCACTTTGCATGCATATGACATATATGAAAAATATGTGTACTAACTATAGAAGGAGCAAAGTTGTACTAAGTGACCTCTTCTACTCTATGGCCAAGGCATACCAAAAAGATGAATTTGAAAAATTAATGGCAAAAGTTAAAAAAATTGATCACCGGGTGATAGAGTATTTAAAAATTGCGGGGTACGAAAAGTGTTCAAGGGTTTATGGAACTGTCAACAGGGGGAGAATGATGACTTCTAACATCGCAGAATGTATCAATGGATGTTTTGTTGAAGAACGAGAGTTTCCTATAATTGACTTTTTGGAGGAGACGAAAATATTATTTGGTGCTTGGAACTGCAAAAATAGGGAAATAGCAGCTTATACAAAATATACTTTGAGTAGGATATTCGAAGATATCCTAGTAGTAATCACTATGAAGTTTTTGCGAATGAAGGTACACACCAGTTATTTTTAAGAAGATATCTGCTTGATACATAATTTTTTTTTCAGTTCTATATTCATATATGTGATAATTATTTCTGGCAGGTTGTTGCTTTATCAAAATATCTATATTATGTTTATAAATCAAGTAGAAGATACATTGTGTGTCTTGAAAGAAAAACATGCAATTGTGGCAGGTTTCAACTAGATGAGATACCATGTCCACACACAATTTCAGTGTTGAAGAGAAAGAACATTACAGACATGTACCCATACTGCTCTGATTACTACAAGCCAGAGGCGTTGGCAAATACTTATGAATTTCCAATTGTTCCAATGCCACATAAAAAGATTGGTCTGTTCCGAAAGAAATTTTGGAAGAATTTCTCTTGCCACCAAGATACAAAAGGATGCCAGGAAGACCAAAGAAAGGAAGAAAAAAGAACTCCAGTGAGAAGCTAAGAACAAGCACAAATTATTGTGGTCGTTGTGGCCATGAAGGCCACAATAGAAAGACTTATAATTTCATTCCCAATGAGAAATGATATTTTGATTTTCAGGATACATTCGATTTGGATCATGTACTTACATCTACACAGATTTTTAATATTTTAGTGGTTGTATTTGATACATAGTTCTATGAATCAGAAAAGTAATTAAATATCAATAATTGATACATGCATGGTTGGTAATTATTTTCATTGTAAGTAACTCGGTAGTGATATAGTAAAATTTATTAAATATCAAAATAAATAGATTAAGTAAGTTATTTAAACAGACAAATGTCACTGATACATCGTTGTTGTAATCTAATACATCATATAAAGTTATACAAATCATTTAATAGATATGTGAAAATGATAATTTCAAAATATATCTATGATACAAAGAGAATGTGTCAATTATTGATTTAGGATTATTTGGTACAAGGCACTACAGTTGTTTTGTTGTAGATGTATCAGAAGCATTAAAGTTTGATACATGAGAATCTGATACATAAACTTTCATCTTATACTTGAGTTTGATACATTGATAATTGATACATGACCATTCGACTGATTTAGGTTAATACATTGAAGATTATTGTATTAGCTTTCAACTGATTTATGGTTGATACATAACAGCTTGTATTGATATAAGTTGTAGATGTATCAAAAGCATTTAAGTTTGATACATGAGAATCTGATACATAAACTTTCATCTTATACTCGAGTTTGATACATTGATAACTGATACATGATCATTCGACTGATTTAGGGTTGATACATTGAAGATTGTTGTATTAGCTTTCAACTGATTTATGGTTGATACATAACAACTTGTATTGATATAAGTTGTAGATGTATTAGGAGCAGTAAAGTTTGATACATGAGAATCTGATACATAAACTTTCATCTTATATTTGAGTTTGATACATTGATAACTGATACATGACCATTCGACTGATTTAGGGTTGATACATAAGCATTGTTACAATGCACTGCATATTAGAAATATTATGTATCATGAACAAAAATTAATATTCATTTACACTTAATATGTATAATGCACCACAGTTTCAAAATTCCCTAGAGATGTGTAACTAATACAAAGAATTATGATACGAACAACGAAATTTATATTCAACAATATCTGCTAAAATGTTGAATTAGCCAAAAAAAATATTTACTGTTGGTGCAAAAACAAAATTCTACATTCTACTACTACCAAATTCAAAAAAAACTACTCGACGTCCATTGGTTCTCCTTGACCAGGAGAGATGAAATCTCTCTTAGGTTTTTTTGGATCGTCATTTTCACTAACATAACTATCCTTGGCCTTCTGACAACCATAATTCCACAATAGTGAGGCATATCTTGAACGGAAGTATTCGGTATGTAGTCTAGTAGTTGGAATAGAAATTTCATCACTAAGATATTCAGCAACAATTACCAGAAAAATACCACAATCCCTGCAAAGAAAGGAATACCCAACTTTAAAAAAATAAAAATGAAATTTTAATGATTTAAATATGCCTATTTGTTAATACTCAAAAGCTATCGTTTCTTTGTTGCGCAATTCCTTCAACATATTCAACTGCAAAAAGGTGATGTGCTTCAAGCATGTTATGGTTGATTTGTCCTTGTATGAATCAAGCGATGACCAATCAGTACGTTCATTCTTCTCAAAAAAACCACTATCGTGAAGGTATGTAGGTAGCATTACTACTATCTTTTGAATCTCTGGGAAAGGGTTGCTACTTCTTCTTCCATATGATGAATTATAGACGTGCATCAACCTTTGTTTCAACACAACTATTGCCAAAACCCAATGAAAATCTCTATTACAGTTTACTGGGATGTATACCTCATCTACCAAATGCCAGGGCAACTCGACGGGAATTGAGAAACCTCTTATTATGTTCTTCACAGATCTCTCGTGATGAGCTATAACAGAGGCCTGTGCCATATCCTTTTGGGTAGAAATGTCAGGTAGAATGTGATAGTATCATGTGTATGCATATTCAATAAAAACTTTAAAAATATAGTTTGTTGTTGTGTATTAATACTGATTTCCCAACTGAGTCTTCGATTTCTTCCGAAGGTAGTAAAATATTACATCGATGTGTTGCACATTTTAAGAAAGTATTAGTTATACAAATTGATAATTATTACTAAACAGAGCAGAAATTTATGTACTGGATGTATCTGATTCATAGTATTTATGTATCAGACATTATGTCTGACATGTAACAGTTGTTGTATCAAGAAATGATTACCTCATCATTCCAGCATCTGTTCTGCTATGACATGAGGTAAAACCAGTTCTTATCTTGAGGAAATGCCACTACAAAGTCCATTTTTCAAACCCGAATGAAGAGCACTTGGATCTGTAGTGTTTCTCCTTCGGTTTTCTGAATGAAAAATTATATTAAAATGATAGTACATATACAATAAACAGTTTGTATTGATATAAGTTGTAAATATCATACTTACTTGTTGGCATGCGATTTTAATAGTCCTTTATCTATCCATTGAAAGTAGTCGGTGATAAGTTCGGTTGGGAAATTATAGCATATGCCAAAACCTTCAAAAGGGTGTATTTGATACCTAATAGTAGTCATTTTTTCCTTACCCTTTTCACTCGACCCAAATATTGTTAGATACGGTGATTATAAGATCTTAGAAGATAGCCTACTTCTTGGAAGAGGTGTCTTCGCATTATCTGACAACATCATTGAAAGAGTGGTAGGTAGATGGCTATCACGTAGTAGACATTCAGCCTGAACTACATGTTCATGACTAACAGAAGTCAATGGCATGGCCGATAATGGAAGTCCGTATATTAGAGCATCTATCGCATCTCGAGTTTCGGGCGATATCGAGGTTGAAGTAGTGGATTCTTATTTTTTAAGAATTATAAAAATATAATGACTTTAGTATAATAAACTTTACTAAATTTAATGAATGAGATACAATTGAGGAATATTACCGATAAACTTGGGTTGATTTTTTCTTTATCAATCTTCTCAACATGCTCTTCAACTTGATTAGTATTATCAAAAGCCTCTCTTGCATCTTTCATAGAATTATTCTAAATTAAATGTATAACGTCAATACTAAACTTATTATTATTGAATGTATCACAAGAATTGATCTGATACATTACCTTTAATGTATCAGAATCAACATTTACTTAAAAAGAATCTGCTCTAGCTGATTCCATGTGGTGTGCTGACACATCCTCTAATTGTTGTGGAATACTAGATGGTTCTGGTTCCTACAAATGTAATAATAATAATTATTTAAGAAAATAACTATTGAAATGATACATTAACTTTAATACCTTTGGTTATGATACATTACCTTTAATGTATCATTAGAAACATGTTGTTGAAGAGATTCTGCAACATCTGATACAATGTGGTGCTATGATACATTATCCACCTCTTGTATCGTGTTGGATGGTTCTACTTCCTGCAAATATAATAACATTTATTTATGATATATGAAAATGAAATGTATCAAGATCTATATAGCATCACAGGTTTAGCAGATACAAAAGCTATGTAGCATCAGATTGGTCATGGCTTTGGTTCTGATACATTATCTTTAATGTATCAGTAGAAAAATATTGTTGAAGAGATTCTACAACATCTGATACAATGTAATATTCTGATACATCATCCATTTTTTGCATTGTCTTGGATGGTTTTGCATCCTACAATTATAATAACATATACTTACGAGAGTGACAATTACAATGAAAATTAAAGATATGATATATGAAAATGAAATGTATCCAGTAGTTTAAAAGTATACCAAAATAGAAATATCAATAACTACGTGATGTATCTACCTTAATATCTTCTTGAACATAAGATTGATCATTTGCTAGGGGGGATCAGATTTATTTGGATCATTGTGCTCCTCCAATACAATAGGTGCTTGTTGTTCTTTTACCACATGGAATGGTTGAACAAAATCATCTTTTTTAATTGGAGATAATGTGTCAGCCATGTGGTGCACTATATTGTCAATGAATTTCAAGAGATCGGTATGATTTGAATCAATTTTATTCTCTAGTTGCTTGAACTTCCGGTCAATCTTAATACAATAATATAAAAAATCAGAATGTATCAACTTATTAAAAGTATATTATGTGTCTTAAATTTTATAGTAATAACTTACGTATGTCTTTAGAGACTTCTTTATAGACTTCTTTAGTACTTTGAATTCCACATGAATAATTTGCTTCGAATGATCGGAAGATTCCCGCCTACCACTAACTTTGCCGCTGGTTCTGTAGTAGTAGAAACATGTTTTTTTGATGGCTTTGATGGTATGACATCCTTGTGTATGTTAGCTGTTTCTACTTGAATGAATATTTTACCAGGGGTAGTCTTCCTTTTTTTGGGAGGAGGTGGAGAAGATGTATCAGCAACATGACCGGATACTCTTAATAATTCTGTGGGTGATTTTGTTGAAAAGTCCTCAAATCTAGGGAGTTATTGAGGTTCCGTAAATTTGACCTTGGCAGTTGATGTAGGAGCTTCAGTAGGATGTTAACTGCCAGGAATGACAAGTGATTCCATTTCATCTTGAGTTGGCATAATATTGGAGCAGGGATACTAAAAAAATAATTGAAAAGCAGAAAAAACAAAAACAAGAATCATTATGAATCATGAGTTCATGACAGAAATCATATGTATCAGAACAAATACTATTGTATCAGATTCAAGACTATATTGAATGTATCATAAATGTTATGTATAATGAGTCATTACATAATTGAAAAATGAATAATCTTAAAATACATTTAATAAGCCACAGATGGTATATATATTTGATATAAGTATGAAAATGATTTCATGAAATATACCTCACTGAAAATGCTAGACATGAAGGTCTCGAATTTTGGCTTGACCTCAACAACACGCCAATTAAGAATTCTAGGAATTTGATTACCCCACTCTTATGGCAATTTTAGAAGGCACCTGAGATGCACATTCATAAATCCATGCATTTAAAGCTTATGGCATGCTGCCCAAATGATATATTTGTTTGATAGTGGAAAACTCTTGCCTCATTCCTTTCATCAATTTGAAAAATGCTATTTTACCCCATGGGAATTACTCATATCTACCATCCTCTACCATCTTAAAATCATCAATAGAAATAGGTGAATCACCTAGTTGAGAAAAGACAAAAGTGTGGATGAAGTAGAAAATGGTCATCTGAACTGCGTCTTCATTGGTTTCCCATCTTCCAATCAGAAAACGCTGAATGAAACTTTCTTTGTTTACCTTATTTTTTACACTAGGGAAATATCTAGACAACAATCTACTTATTGGTGCATCTGGATACCAAAATTCATTGATATTACGGTACATCGCAAACTGGTAATAATAGCAAATTTCTTGATTGTGAATTGGAGTACATTATCCTGCATGTGACGAATGTGCAATTTCTCTTTGTTTTTTTGCTCCACCTCAAGAAGTAAGAGGCATTTGATGATTTTCTCTTGAAAATTATACTATGGCATATCTAGGTAGTGACCAAAGATGGTTAGCCTAAATAATTGTATAGCTTCTTCACCTATTGATCATTTGAAATCATCAATAAAATTAGTTGTATATGTAGTGCCAAATCTCAAAGAGTGGAAAGAGATCTTTTTGATGACGTACTTCAGTCCCTGCATTGACAAAAAAATGATTAAATACAACTTGAACTTGATACATTGTACATCTAATATGATACATTAGATTAGATGATACAAAAGTGACCTTATGAATCAGATGTATGGCTAATCATTATACATATAGAGCTTATGTATATTGATATGAGACACTTTGTTTTTCTTTAGATTTCAAAAACAATAGAAAAAGCAGAAATTAATGTATCGTAAATAATGCAAAAGTCATAAACGCTTTATGTATCTTGATTAGTACTTGATGTATCAGAAAATTATAAAAAAACATTAGACCTTATGTATCAGAACAACAATAACAAAACCATATCAGAAGCTTAAGTATCAAAATAGGAACACTAAGAAGGGTACATTAAAATGTATCAGAAAAATTGAGATTTAAAAAAAAACAGAAAACAGCTTAAATAAGCTCATACCTTTGGGAGATTAGGGCGTGTTGTAACCCCTTCAATCTTTTTGTCTGCTTCTTTGGGTGCATGTTGAACTAGAGATTTCGACTTCAATTTTGCACGTAACTTATACATAACTACTCGATCATTATGATGTTTGGATCTAACCTCGTGGTATCCTTCCCAAAATGAATCAGAACCCGGTGAAACAAGAATTCCTTGATTTTTATTCAACTGTGTGAGACCAACACTAAAAGATGGAGTAGATTTCATATGTATCAGTGAACAATAAGATTAAAAACAACAAAAAATTACAGAAGAAATCAATGGAAATCGAAAGAGGTGAGATTGAAGTGAGATTCCAGATAAGGAAAAAACTTGAATATACCTTACTTAGAAGCTTGAAATTGAGTAATAATTGGACTGAAATTCAAAAAAAAAAACTACCGAAGCTCAAGCTTGAAATTAGGCGTGAATTAAGGGTAGTTGAGAGAAGTAAAATGTGATGTATCTGTGAGATGGAGAGAGAGTTAAAAAAAAGGATTTTTGAGATTTTTACAAATGGTAGGGAATATTAGTAAATATGGTAATATAACATGTGTAAATAGGTAATTTTTCCTAATTTTAAACTAATTATCTTAAAAATATAAACTATAATTAAACTAAAATAATTAACAAAACGTTTTGAGATCATTTCTGAATATTTATAAAAGCTAATAATCATATAAAAATGTTTATATCATTCAAAATTTATAAAATGACAAAATTACTTAAAATAGGTTGAAAATATTTTTTGGATTTAAAAGTAATTATTCAAATTGCTTAAAATAAAAAAACCTCGATAACTAATTTACATTGTAGAGGATCAAAATTGAGTGTCAACACCTATACATGTTGGAATACTCAAATCCAGGGATAGTTACAAGGCTAGACGCCGAAGGCGATGGCTCTTTCTTGTATCTCTTCATAGCATTAAATGCAGCTATTCAAGGGTGGAACTATTGCAAACCTACATTAGTGGTGGATGGTACCTTTCTAAAAGCAATATACAGGGGTGAAATGCTTACTGCTGTAACACAAGATGGGCAAGGTAATAAATGTTCACCCCTTCAGTTTATCATATTTCCACTCTGTGATACATGCAGAGTATATATATGCTAACACAATATCATGATGTACTGACTTAATTTTTTCTTACTGTAAATATTTTTTTCCATTTTCTACAATCTTCTTGCTAAAATTAACACACTGCTTTACATAGGACGACAAATTATACCAACTGGTTATAGTATTGTTGACTCGAAAAATGATGCATCTTGGGAATGGTTCTTTGAATGTTTAAAAGAGATATATCCACAAAGGGATGGGATGTGCATTGTCTCAGATAGACATCAGAGTATAGCTAAAGCAGCTGGAAGTGTATATACAGCAGTCCCGCAGTCCCTCATTGTGTTTATATGTTTCATCTGTGGAACAACGTGAAGGGAAAATTTTAAAAGAATGCAAAAAATATCAAGGACATCTACTACGCATTGTCAAGAGCATACAATGTTCAGGAATGCAACAATCTTATAAAAGAATTAGATGTTGTTGATCCAAGGATAAAATCTTACTTGAAAGATGTTGAATACCATAAATGGGCATGGTCTCATTGCTCAGCAAATCGAACAACAACAATGACATCAAATATAGTTGAATCAGTAAATGCATCAAACAAGTATGCAAGAGAGCTCCCAGTTATTGATTTGCAAGATTTTATGACAAACATGGTCCAGAGGTGGGATTACACGAACGGTAATGCTGCCAAATTTGAAAACATCACATTAACAAACAAGTATGAAGCCTTGTTGAAAGATTCAAAGATTGAACAGACAATGGCGGTAAGATACTGTAACGATCTACATATACTGTAAAGCTTGGTTATTGTTACAATTTCAGTCGACTACTAAATTTTACTTTTTTGGCATAAATACAAGTCACCCCCTCTACTCAATTTGTTCATTCAGTAAGATATGGTCAGATGAAACACATTGTCTCCCTTCATAAAAAGACTAGCACATGTTGAAACTTTCAAGCAAATGAATTTCCATATGCACAAGCAATGACAGTGGTGACAAAAGTCCACCTTAACAAATACACATATTGAATTGCTCCCCTTACTATACAAGGGATTTCTTAAATAAAGCATATGAGGCACCAGCTCATCCTTTACCTAACAAAAGCATGTGTCAAATTCCTGATAATGTGTCATCACAGAAGGTGCTGCCACCAAATGCCAAAATCCCACCAGGAAGGCCTAGAAAACAAAAAGGAAAGAGGATTTGAATCATACTTTGCTCGAACAAAAATAACATGATCCTGATGTGAAGGTCAAGGACACAACCGAGGGACCTGTAAAAGGATTCCAAAGAAAAATTGAACTGCTGCTTATTTTCGTTTAGCCAAACATTACGAACACTTTGTTATATACTTCAAATGCTTTAAGCATATTCAAATTCAAGAACAAGATTTACATTGTTCCTATAATGTGGTTGTTTTCTCATTTCACACAGGGACTCATATATACTATTTCCTTAATGATACCAATACAATATATTCATATGTTATAATGGTATCAATAAGGTTTAGTTGTTCGCAAACTACTCATTGCTAAATAATACTAAAACAGTATATATATACTTTAGTGGTATCACTAACATTTTTCGCAGACTTTCATGCCGCATAGAAAATCAGACAGAAATTCCTTAATAATCCAAATATAGTATATTCATATGATGTAGTGGTATTATTAAGGTTTCGTTGTTCACAAATTACTCCTTACTCAGTGATACTGGTAGAGTATATATATATTCTGTTGGTATTATTAAGGTTTTCCACATGGATTCATGTACAAAGTGAACACGTATAAAAATCCTTAATGATATCAAGATAGTATATTCATACCCTGTACTAGTAGTAATAAAATTTTATTTTTCACAAACTACTCATTGTACTTAGTGACAATGTAACAATATTCACATGTTGTAATGCTATAATTAAGATTTAGTTGTTCGCAAACTACTCATCACTAGATACTATAACACTATATATATACTATTGTGGTATCACTAATATTTCTCACAAATATTCATGTCACGGAGAAAATCAGATATAGTCTTTTTAATAATACCAATACAATATATTCATATGTTGTAGTGGTATCATTACGGGTTAATTGTTCACAAACTAATTACTTGGTGATACTATAACAGTGTATATTTATTGTTGTGGTATCATTAGGATTTTCCACAACCATTCATGTACAAACAAAATATTCATTACATAAACACAGTTTATTCAACAATCATTCAATGATAACCCCATTTATATACACATATATTTAAAAAACATCTATGTAAAGTTCCCATAATGCAACAGAATTTTAAAGCGTAAAAACTACATATTACCACTTCAACATTTCACTACTGGTTAACATAAAAACTAAACTAAATACTCCTAGGCCTTCCGCTTCTTTCCACGACTGTGTTTTTCCAACCTTTCAAGATTTTAAGAGTCACTGCATTCGCCATTGATCTGCTTGCTTCTGCTATAATCCCACAACAATTTGCCATATCTCGAGCGTATATCATCAATTCCACACTTTTCCATAATAGCAGGAATTTGCAGACCCTCAATGAAGTACTCAGCAAAGGCCGTAACAAAAAACCACAATCACTGCATAAAAATAAGACAAAGCAGTTAAAAAAGTAAACAAAAAATAGAAAGACCACTAGCTATAGAACTGGCCATTGAAACGAGGGAGTCTTGTAGATGATTATCCTTCCTCCAGATTCAGTCTAGCACCCATTCTTTTATAGAAATCTCTCTGGGTGTTAGCGGATTAGAGAGCCCTGCTCTGATACCAATTGATAGAATATATACGTCCACCACACAAGTCAGGGGACTAGGTCCCTTGACACAATCAATTAACAGAATGTTCAAGAAACGAACAGCTAATGCAAGTAATGAACAAGACAAGAGTTTTACGTGGAAAAATTTCTTGCTCAAGGGAGAAACAACCACGACCTGTCCAATAGGATTTCCAACCAGTATTCACTAGATGCAAGAGAAAAGTGATCTATTACAACCTATGGAACTAGATACAAATCCTCTTCACCCCTATGCCTGCAATACCCTATCACAAGACTTCGAGCCTAAGCAATATGACTATTGCCCACTACCCCAAAATCACTCTAGTTGACGTAGACTTTCAACACTCCGATTAAGGCTAACTCTAGCAATGACTCGGAAACTAAGCAATAATACTATTGCCCACCACATAACCACCCCTAGGTTAATGTAGATTTTTCTAACCACTTCAATGTTAACTCTAGCAAAGAAGTCACAATGACACAATACAAAGAGAAATAATCAATATTCCTTTATATGATAGGAACTGATTTTACAATATTTAGCACACAAGACTCAACATTACAACAAAGCAACAACCTAAAAACTATTCTTCAATAGTAGCTCGATCAGGTCCCCTGCTTCTTTGAGGAAGTGTTCTTTCTTTGGAGCACACACTCCTTTTTCCTTGTAAATGTGATGTATGAAAACTAAGTTGTTTCATGTCCTAAAGATAGTATTTAGCATATGGACGAAACAACCTAGTACCTTCTGATTGGCTGGACGTATCTGTCCTTCAGTTGTTGCCCACCAACCACAGCAAGTGGTGGCAGCTTTTACAGCTGGACCGGGTCGATCAGGTTCCCTGATCAGGTCCCACGGTTCGTAGTCTCTTCTGATTTTTCCACCAACCACAACAGGTGGTGGGAACTTTTACAACTGGCTCCTATTTGGTATATGACACACACCGACCCATGGTTTGTTGATGCATCAAAACTTGAACGAATACTAAATAAAAGGGTCAACAGGTAATGTAATACTTGGCATCAATGGGAATATGCCTTTCATACGCTTCACAGATACGAAACCCAACTCACTGAGTACAGATCCAGCAACAAATGGTGACTATTGTGACGGACCAAGATGTCTATTCCTGACTAATCGAGGTGCAACTGGAGTCTTTGTATCATCACAAATCTCCACTACTTTAGTGCATGCGGAAATGAGACACTCAGGAGCAACACAATCATACTCGGTAAAAATGCAGTAGTAGAAGCTGGGCCACCTTCACAATCAATGCAACCATCTGTAATATCACGATCATATACACACTCTATCAATATTGGTATATTTAAAGATGCAGCAGCTTCATTCCCTATAACAACATCTGGAACAACATATGTTTTCAAAACCCCACCAATGTCAGACTCAACAATAATAGTTGTTTCCGAACACCCCCCCAATTTCACAATCAATATCTGTAACACCAGCAACACCCAAAAGTGCATTAGATTTATTCATAATCATATCAACATCAACTTAGGTAATAGCTACTAATTAAGACTCTCTAATATCACCAAAAATTTCATCAACAAAATCTTGTTCTTTTGCAGTCGCATTAGTTTTTTTTTTTCTTATAGTATTCTTTTTCAATAGCATCAAGAGAAGATGCGCACATTGAAACAAAAACAACCCCAACATCAGAGTCTTGTTCGGTACTTGTCTAACCTTTCAACTTCTCCGACTTCTCAACAACAAAGCACACATCATTTTTCAATGACTCAGCATCACTAGGCACACCAATGTAATGACCCGCACAGGTCATTTTAGAAATAAAGCATTCATTTCATCGTTTAGAGTACACCTGTAGCGACCCCAAGTCATTTATGACTAGCTGGCACTGACTGTTCGATCGCCTGGTCGTTCGTTTGGGTTTTAGGCCCATTTTCCTATTTTGGAGCTTTTATAACTTGAAAAATTGACTTCGGTCATAACTTCAGGAAAATGACCTCAGAATGAAATTTTGATGGTTTCATCATCTCTGATATGGACAAATAAGGCTAATAGCATGGTCAGCACGAATATCGAGATAATCGATACAGGTTTGGGGCCATTTGGCACTTTTGCCTTTGAAATTTGACCTATGGTTGACTGTGGTCAATATTTTTGGAAAAAACACTTGAATGAAAATTTTGACACTTCAGTTAGTTCGTCGAGTTTGGTCTAGAATAATTATTTGTTCACTTCCCGAGGCTTCCGGTCTAATCCCGAGGATCGTTGTGGAATTAGGCTCAAAATAGCACTGGGTATGGGACTCAATTTCAATCATAATGACCTCGAATAGAAATTTTAACTACACCATTGAGTTCGGAACATTAAATTTTATGGGGTAACATATCTCGTTTGCACGCATGGAATTCCGAATGAATTCTGAGAACCAAGTCGGAGTATTTGAACATGGTGAAAATCAGCATTTCAGCTCATATCTGGTGCAGGAGGAATTTCTCTCCAAAATTTTGGGTCCTTGGCCGCGTTTCACGGAGGCTTGGGCCTTTACTCTCCAAGTTCACGGGGTCTGGGCCGCGTTCACGGAGGTCTGTTTCCTTTGCCTTCGCATTCGCGGACCTCTGGTTGCCTTCCGAAGGTCAATCCTCCTGACCTCCACATTCACGGGCCTCTTAGGCCGTGTTTGCGAAACCCAATGTTTGGCCTGTTACCTTGAATAAAGTGCCACACATTTCAGCTTTGTATCATATTTCAAAGGATGATATATATCTCATTCTTAGCTCAATTTTGGCAATTCAAAGGTCTAACTTCAAGAGAATTTTGTGAAGAATCTGTTGGTGAGCTCGGAATCTTGAGAGGATGATTTATGTAAGGTAAATATACGAAATTAGCTGTTGTATTTGACATTTTTGAGTGGGAAGTGTGTTGAATTTTGAGGTCCTTTTTCTTGACCATTGCAGCTCTATTTTCAACGATTCTTGGGGCTAAGTTGTGGGGTTTTCTGCAAGTAACATCGTGGTGCAATTTGTTTTGATCGTGGTTGCTTCATAGTTGGAAATTATCTATCCCTAAATATTGTCTCTTTTTATTTTTAGCTTAACATTGGGATTGCATTGCATGTTTGGTTGTAGCTAATTTTTGCGTGTGAATTGTGTTCCTGTTTGGAACATAAGCTGAGGTAGTATTTAGAACCTATTTTCGGAGTCAATTCAATGAGTTGCAGAGCAAGTCCCATAATTCCTAATTTTGACTCTAAAATTGGCTTGTCTCTGAATTAAATAATTTTAGTTCCATAACGACCATATTGACACTTGTGATTCTATTGTTGATAGCGTGACAACATTTGAAGACTGTTCAAAAGGGAAAAGCTCTGATTCCTTGAGTTGGAGCATGTGTGCTCAGCATACAAGTAGGCTACGGTTTTTTCTTCTTTAGACTGAGCCTGTTTAGGCATTTGTATACTGAATTGTAGGAGCTTGGAGGGGTTTAGGCATTGAGCATGCTAAATTTCTAGAATTCATGTCCAAGGTTTTATTTTTAGGAAATTTTTGGACTGTTAAAGTATGTCTCCCGTTATTGTTGATCATCCATACTTTGTGTTGTGTGTTGATCCTTTGGTTGATATCTTTGGAAGCATGTTTGGCCTTAGTCTAGGCTTAGACTAGTATTCCTTAGACTTGCGTGATTTTGGTACCGTTGGTCCTTAGAACTTCTTCGATGTTATTTCAGATAGCTTAGCTCCCTATAGACTGATATAGCATACTTGAGTCTGATAGTTTGAGCTTTAACTAGGTAGTAACACAACTCTGATAACCTTACCCCATAATGTCCTATTCTTCTATCGATCCTGTATCACTTAGTTCTTGGTTTCGAAAGTGTATTCATCGATTCTAGTTGAATGTGGCTCGGGTTGTAGTTGTTATATCCTGCATTTTGGTAATTTCAGATAATTCGAGAAAAACTGCAGGAAGTTAAAAATAAGGCCATATTTTTATTTTGTTTAGCACACAAATTGCTAATGAAAATTATAAAGTGGAAATATTAAGAATAGCTAGGGGCAAAAAGGGAAATTCGCAATATGACTCATGAAAATATGGAGGAAGACTAAGGGAAAATTTGGAAATTGAGAAATAAAATTTTCATGAAGTGCAAAAAAAAAGAATGGACTTGATCACCATTTGGGCCTAGGTGGTCATCCATAGTGATGGGCCAAAGCCCATATGGATTTAAAAAAAAAAAGAAAAAAAAGTCCAAAAGATGACTTATTAGTTATCTTGTCTTTCAATCCTAGAAGTTTCAAGAAATTTGGAGAAAGAAAGAAGGAAAAAAAAACAAAGAGAAGATTTGGCCATAGCTAGGGATTTTTATCCCTTGAAATCTTGTTCCAAAAAAATTATTTCTTCTAGTATTCCAAGCAAGTTGAAGGCCCTAATTAACATGGAGTGGTTGTTGGAACAAGAAAACCATTCATTCTTGCAAGGCACAAATCTAGCTAAGTTGAAGAACTAAGTGGAAAAAGGTAAGGTTTCAATCTTCTTTTATATGTTATGGATGGTTGATATATGTTGTAGAGTAAAGAAATGGATGAAGTATATGAAAATATGTGTGTTAGTGTATGGCCGTGCATGTGTGATGTTGTGTAGAAAGAATGGATTAGTTTTATATAGTATGTGGTTATAAGGTATAGAAATGGATGGAAAATTCATGAAAATATGCATGTAGTTGTTGTGGCCGGATATGAGGGTGGTTTGACAAGTTATGGTAAATTGATTCTATTTGATATTTTAGTGGTTGTTATGGATTCTATGTTGCTAATAAAAGCTTAATGGTTTTTGTCACACCCCGATCTCAATAGGGTGTGATGGGCACCCAACCCCGTGCTCGGAGCCGAGCGAACCCGCTAATTCATATTACATTCTCAATCTCTTTAGAATTTTGCATCAAAAAGAAATGAAAAACATAGCTACGCTTTCCGAATCTTGCTATCCAAAATCCATCATCTCATAAACTCATGACATACTACATAATAACATATCGGTTGGTGACGCCGCTTACAAAGCTGACACTCTATACCCACGACTCTGTCTGCAAAGTCTCTAACTTTGAACGAAACATCATAGCACATATACTCTGACTCGGCAGCACTCCAGGAACAAGTGGAGTTGCTAACCCTGCTGCAACATCTTCTATGGTAACTTCTACTTGTCTGGGTGTACCTGCGTGGCATGAAACGCAGCCCCCAAAGAAAAGGGGGTCAGTACGAGTAATGTACCGAGTATGTAAGGCATGAAAATCAGCATAATAAAGAACATAAGGTATGAACAACCATATCGTAAAATCATAGACATATAGTGAGATAAGAGAGTAACCTGTACATATGAGTGCCCTTTTAGGCCAGATGCCATGCATGCTTGTCTTATCATAAAAAAACATTTCTTGTTCATATTCATAGAAAATAGAAGTCATATCACCGAACAACGTCGGCGTGCCCACATATGTCCCGCGTCCGGGCATCCCGCGTCCAGGATGAAAATTACTCCAACTAATCAGGTGGGAATGCGTCTATAGCGCCACATATACACCTCCCCATATCTCCTATATACATATACATATACATATAGACAGCATGCACGAGAGCCCAATGAAAGTCGTGTATTTATCGGAGTGACGGAAGGTCGGTAACCTCCGATTGTATTATAGACTAACCATAGTCGCTTTGTCTCACCTTGAAGGAACAATTATTATAGGATGAGACCATCAACGAAAGATAATATTAAGAGAACGTAGAATAAGGTCACAATCTTATAAGGCGTCAAATCGTATACATATGCACATATGACCAATTTTCAAGACTCGTAGAATAATCGGAATGAGCTATGATTAACAAAACAAGATAAGAGTCATATCAAGTACCTTTCAAAAATTACCATGGATTATATCAACATAAAAGTTTTGGAATCATATACACGTATTTAAGCACGAGAAAAATATCTTTTGGAAACTCAAGAAAATTGACCATCCTAGTGGCTCTACGAATAGGACTTCCTTGAAATTGTACAAAATGACATATACTTGTTTCATAAAAAATTATGCCAAAAGAAAGTGTAGCTCTATATACTTATGTCAAAACATGCCAAGAGAAAGAAGAGTAAACACTACATACATGAAGCCGTTCTTATCTTAGCCATCATAGACATATTCTCATCCTCGACATCATCAATGTCGTTGTAAAACATATCCATCGTCATTGCCATAAAAACTTGTAATATTGTAAACCGTTGTTTTGGAAAATCATAGACATTTTGGAAAACATTGACGGGTTATAGGAAAAAAAAATAGTCATTTCCTTGGGACCATTGACACCTAGCTTTTGAAAACAAAGAAAATATGGAAGCACTTATCAAACAATAACATCGGAATCATGCCTTGAAAGAAAAGGGTAAGCCTTACATACTTATACCAAAGACATGCCAAAAGAAGGAACGATTAGCTTTACATACCTTGTCCGCTTCCTTAGTCACCCCACCTAACTCTTGGCCTTTCCAAAATCTATAACAAGATTAATAAATGCCAACATTAGCTATAGGTATCCAAGAACCTCATTCTAAACTAACATTTTGTCTACCGAAATTTCGACAGCACTTCTCCTGTAAATACACCATCCCCGAGAATCTAACTCGGCCAATTTACCAACAATCATACCAAATCAATATACTACTTTCTCCAAGACTTTCCAATTCCAATAAGAACAATAACAATCTAATCCCTTCTTTCAAATTCAATTACCACAACCCAATAATTTACACACTAACCACATCATACTAACAATATTAGCTTCCATATATGCAAGAACATTATATTAGATTTACAAACTTCTAAAACAAGTCTCCAACTACTACAACTTTATAAGGATCCTTAAGCTTTTCTTAGCAACATAGAATCCATAACAATAACTAAAATACTAAATAGAATCAATTCACCATAACTTGCCAAACCACCCCCATATTCGGCCACAACAACTATATGCATATTTTCATGAAGTTTCCATCCATTCCTATACCTTGCAACAACCACCACATACTACATAAAATTAATCTATTCTTTCCACACAACATCACATACACGGCCAACACCCACATACCTATTTTCATATACTTCATCCATTTCTTCACTCTACAACATATACCAACAATCCATAATAAATAGAGAAGATTGAAACTTTACCTTTTCCACTTAGTTCTTCAACTTGCTAGAATTGTGACTTGCAAGAATGAATAGTCTTCTTGTTCCAAAAATCACTCTATGCTGATTAGGGCCTTCAACTTGCTTGGAATATTAGAAGAATTAATTTTGGAACAAGATTTCAAGGGATAAAATCCCTAGCTATGCCAATTTTCCTCTCTTATTTTTTTCCCCTCTTTTCTCCAAGTTTCTTGAAAGTTCTAGGAATGGAAAATAAGATGACTACTAAGTCATCTTTGGACTTATCTACTTCTTTTTCTTCCTTTTTTTTCTTGAAGCTTCTAGAAAAATAAAAACCAAGATGACTAATAAGTCATCTTTTGGGCTTTTTTTCTCTTCTTGAAGTTTCTAGCAACTAGATATATATATAAATAGATAGTAAATGGGTAATGGGCCTTCCTAATTAATGAACTCAATTTCCAAAATTTGGGCCATTTTCTTGATTTGGGCCTCAACTCTTTTATCATTATTTCATTGTAGCCCAAACTTATGTATCTCACTTTTGTAATTCCCAAACTAATTTCCCAAAAATTCCACATAAATTTTTCCCTCGGCCTTCCTCCGTAATTTCACCTCAACGTTCTCTTTAACATTACACCGGTATTAAATAAAATAACTCATAACCTCTTTCCTTGCAAGTCAATTTTTTTTTGTTTTCCATATTTCCACCTCCAAAATTGCATAACCAACTTATGTATCAAACAAGACCAAAACGTAGCATTATCCTTCACTTGTTATAATTATCCCAAATGTCCAAATGTACAAAAATACGGGTTGTAACAGTTTTAGTGAAATTGTAGTAGATGGAGACTTGTTTTAGAAGTTATGTAAATTGAATATAATGTTCTTACATGTATGGAAGATAATGTTGTTAGTATGATGTGGTTAGTGTGTAAATTATTGGGTTGTTGTAATTGAATTTGAAAAAAAAGGATTAAATTGTTATTGTTCTTATTGGAGTTGGAAGGTCTGGGAGAAAGTAGTATATTGATTGGTATTGTTGTTGGTAATTTGACCGTGTTGAATTCTCAGATTGTTGTTGATAAAATTGACCGAGTTAGATTCTCGGGGATGGTGTATTTACAAGGAAAGTGCTGCCAAAATTTCGATAGATAAAATGTTAGTTTAGCATGAGAATCTTTGGATATCTACAACTAATGTTTGCATTCGTTAACATTGTTATAGATTTTGGGAAGGCCAAGAGTTAAGTGGGATTGATTAAGGAAGCGGACAAGGTATGTAAGGCTTACCCTTCCTTCTTTGGAATGATCTTTGTAAAACGAGCAAATGATGTACATGTATATGTATGATTTTAATGAAATTTCCTTTTCGTAGAACTCGAAACTTGTTTCTGAGCCTCTATGTGTCGATCCATGTACGTAACCACCGGTCTTAACAATTTTCTCTATGTGCATATGTAAGTGGTTTGGCACCCCTATGAGATTGTGACCTTATTCTATGTTTTCTTAAGATTATCCTTCGTTGATAGTCTCATCTTATAATAATTGCTCCTTCAAGGTGAGACAAAGCGACCATGGTTAGTCCATAATATAATCGGAGGTTACCGACCTTCAGTCACTCCGATAGATACACGGCTTTCATTGGGCTCTAATGCATGTTGTTTATATGACATATGTATATGTATATGTATATGTATATATATATGTATATGTATATGGGGGATATGGGGAAGGGCCATATGTTGCGCTATAGATGCATTGCCACCTAGTCAGTTGGCGTAATTTTCATCTCAGATGCGGGATGCCCAGACGCGGGACATATGTGGGCGATATGACATGTTCTATTTTATATGTATATGAAAAAGAAATTTTTTTAAAGGAAAAGACAAGCATGCATGGCATCCGGCCTAAAAGGCACTCATATGTACATGTTACTCTCTTATCTCACTTTATGTTCTATGATTCTATGATATGGTTATTCATACCTTATGTTCGTTATTATGCTGATTTTCATGCCTTACATACTCGGTACATTACTTGTACTGACATCCCTTCTTGTGGATGCTGCGTTTCATGTCACGCAGATAAGCAAAAAGATGAGTTCGGTCTTAGGAGCTCCACCAGCAGTACACTGAGAGCGCTCTCTAGTTGTTTCGAAGCATCACTTCATTGGTACTACTTTTGTGTATATATTTGGGCACAACAGAAACCAGCCCTCCTTGTGGTCATATGTATCTTTTTTAGAGGCTCATAGAAAGATATGTACAGCTAGATGTTTTGCAACTTTGTTCGTCGCTGTGTAATATATTAGCAAAGTATGTTGACGCATGGTTACAATTATGCTATTAACAATGGTATCACTCATTCGGCCCACTCAATAGTAAGAATAGGATACGTTATAGTAGGTGCTCAAAATAACACTATCAAGTACCCGTCGCGGCCCTAGTTGGGTCATGACAGTAGTGATTTATTGATGGCACTCGGATTAGGGTACTCCCCATGACGCTTGGTTAGCTGCTAATCCTAATTCCAACTGACTCACCTCTGTTCATGGTTCAAGTCTTAATTCACTCCATCGGGAGGGGTTCAAGTCCCTGCCTTAGTATTATTACCTCAGTTCAATTCCCTGGCCTTACTTAGCGGTGGTTCGAGGCCACCACCTTTATCAGTCTTGGTTCAAGTCGATCGCTCCTTACTAGCTTTGGTTTGAGTCCTTAGCTACTATTACTCGGTTTAAGTCTGTGGTTTCTTTTGCACATGGTTCAAGTCCATGATTATCTATTACCAGTTTTAAGTTTGTGATCTCTTTTGCACGTGGTTCAAGTCCATAATTAGCTAATATTGAGGTTCGAGTCCTTGGTCTCTTTTGCATGTGGTTTAAGTCCAGGATTATCTATCACCTTGGTTCAAGTCCTTAGTTTTTATCAAATCTCGATTAAAGTCCCTGATACTCTTATGATTCTTTTGTTCAAGTCCTTAACTATATTCAGCGATTGGTTAAAGCTTCAAGGTTATAGAATGGTTTTGTTCAAGTCCGCAAAAAGTTGTGGTATTGTTGGAACTTCATCAGATTCTATCATTTTACTTCAAATACCCTTAATCTTTTCGGGCTTATAGGAGTCCAGTCAGGTGGTTACTTTTAGACTATTACACGAGCGTACCCGTTGGGTTTATGGAAGCTTGATGGATTTAGCTATTTTCTCTCTTTTTTAGTGTTGAGTATGCTCGTGTACATACCTACCTTTACTTCTTGTTCTATCTTTGGTTGTGCTTAATTCTCACATTTTAGTTTACTTTTACTTATCTTACTCAGTCGGCCTATGATGTCTATTGGGTACCTATTATTTTGGTACTCATACTAGACGCTGCATCTATTTTTGTGATATAGGCCCAGGTACTAGCTATCGGCATTGATTTGAGCCTGCTGTTTTCTTAATCAGAGGCGGGGGTGAGCACATAGCGTTCTGGATTTATCCGGCTCCTTCTGTACATATATTATGCCTGTCTTTTACTATTTGATACACTTTTGTTTCTGTGGTCCATTTTTAGGACTTGTACTCTTTTTGTAGTAGCTCTGTACATATGACTTTTAGGTTTTGGGGATCTTTTATTTGTATATATTTTTGGGTTGCTTCCGCCATTTATTTGTGCTCCTCTTATTTTATTACTGTCTTTAGTTTAAATTATTAGTCTTCTACCCTGATATCCCATTACTCGCAGTTTCAGGATATGGGTTATTTTTCTTACTAGTGAATCATAGTAGGCGTCATCATGATTTGAAAAATTGGGTCATGACAAGTTGGTATCAGAGCCTCAGGTTCACCGATCTCACTTATATAGAGCTAACATATGGTACAGTCCTACGCATTGATGTGGAGACGTACGTGACTTCTTTTTGGGAGGCTACAGGATGTCTTTAGGAAAGTCTCACTTGTATAAAACTAACGTATAGTACAGTCCTACAAGATGTCTTAAAATCTCACTTGTTCCCCTCTTTTATAGGATGGTTCGCACGATGCTAGGGGTAGAGTCCGAACCCGAAGTCGTGCCAAGGCTACAGCTCCAGCCCGAGATAAAGAGCAGAATTTGGAGCTGGAGGTGGAGCCACCAGTAGCTCTAGCACATTATCAGCCAATGAGGCCGGGACCAGCCCAGCCACCGCCCATGCTAGTTGCAGCCCCAGACCTTCAGGCTATGTTCACCGAGATATTAGCTGCAATTGGGGGTATAAAGCAAGCCCTAACTCAAGTTGCTTCATCACCACTGGGCTAGCCTATGCTAGAGTCACCAGTCGTTCAGCAACCACCGATACCTATTATTTAGCCTGATGATTTGAAGGGCATCATGCAACTTTGGGAGCAAACAATGCTCGGGGTATTCCTTAGACTATCACCGCCGAGGTTTTCTTGGGCTGTGGGTGAGGATACCTACGAGTTTCTACTTACTTGCTGAGAGCAGTTGCAAACTTTGGGTCTAATGGAGTCAAGAGGAGTCGACTTCACTGCTTATCATCTAGACAATCCTTCCCGGCAGTGGTGACGTTCATATTTAGAGACCAAACTAGGTAGGTCTGTACTGGTGTCGTGGGCTGAGTTTTTAGAGGCCTTCTTAGCTAGTTTATTCCCAGGTGCGTCAGAGATTAGCTTTGAGATCAGTTTTCATGGTTGGAATAGGGATCCATGATCGTATTGGAGTATGATGCCCAATTTCATGAGCTCTCAAGGCATGCCACCATGATCTTACCTACTGAGGAGAAGAGAGTTTGGTGCTTCGTTAGAGGATTAAGGCTCCAGTTATAAATTGAGACCTAGTATTTAGTCTCAGTGGTCCACTCCTTTTTAGATGTAGTAGCCTATATCCGCACACTTGAGAGGCTCCGTCGCAAGTCCCAAAGGGGAAGCGACAAGAGAGCTAGGCAGGAGGATAGCCAGGGTGGACACCGCTTTAGACCCAGAAAGTCCTATGATAGATCTTGCCAAATATTTCAGTCGGGATAGTCCAGCCGCCCCTTTCAAGCCATAATTTATACTTCAGAGGGTAACCAGCACCGTCAGAGTAGCTCTAATGCCGATCTGAGTTAGGCCAATATGGTTTTCAGATAGGTTCTTTCAACCTAGGTGGATGACCTCTAGCTCTGAGTAGATAGCCATTGGGTTGCTTTGAGTATAGGGAGCTAGATCATTGGTATCATGAGTGCCCTCTCCGTAGGCCAGCAGCACCAGCTCCACTGACAGCTAGACCTATCCAGCAGCAACACCTCCGGTTAGAGGTGGAGTCCAGATCCAAGACTGTAGGGGTGGTCAGGAAGGTGCACGGGGAGGTCCCCGAAGAGGCAGGGTAGGAGGTAGAGTCGATGTACAGGGTAGAGGAGCCCAATCCCACTTTTATGCCTCTCCAGCTACAGTAGAGGCTGAGGCCTCAAATGGTGTGATCATAGGTACGATTTTATTTTATCGTTAGCCTGCATCTGCTTTATTTGATCCAGGCTTCATCTATTCTTATATATCTGTATATTGTGCCCCTCGACGATTTATGAGTTTATAGCCCTTAGTTAAGCCATTGCGTATTTCAACCCAGTGGTTATTCTTTAGTAGTGGATCAGGTCTTTAGATCCTGTGGTGACTATTTAGGGGAGAGACACTAGTGTTGACCATATTTTGCTTGACATGGTGGATTTTTACTTAATTATGGGCATGGACTGGTTATCCCCTCACCGCGTGTTCTTGGATTTCTATGCCAAGATCGTTACCTTATCTATGCCTGGTATTCTACTTGTGGTATGGCAGGGTTATTGTAGTCGTACGCTGATTGGGGTGATTTCTTTTGTTTTGGGTCAAATGTTAGTGGATAGCGGATGTTTGGCATACTTGTCTTGTGTTAGAGATGTGAGTAGGGAGGGCCCTACGGTTGATTCAATACCTATAGTTCAAGAGTTTGTAGATATTTTTCCTATCAACCTATCTGGCCTTCCTCCTAATTATGATATTGACTTCGCCATTGATATAGAGCCGGATATTTGTCCTATTTCCATCACATCATACCGTATGACCCCTGTAGAGCTCAAAGAGCTCATTGTTTAACTTCAGGATCTCTTGCATAAGGGATTCATTTGGCCTAGTGTATTTCCTTGGGGGTACCCCAGTCCTGTTCATTAAAAAGAAGGATGGTACTATACGGATGTGTATTGATTACAGGTATTTGAACAAGGTGATGGTGAAGAATTATTACACTATTCCTATGATTCATGATCTATTTGATCAGCTTCAGGGTATCGTGATATTTTCTAAGATTGATTTGAGATTCGGATACCACCAGTTGAGGATTAGGGTAGCGGACACCCCTAAGACTATATTTAGGACTCGATACGGTCACTACGAGTTCTTAGTAATGTTTTTTGGATTGACTAATGGCCCTGCCGTATTCATGGACTTGATGACTCAGGTATTTAGGACATACTTGGACTTATTTTTCATAGTCTTCATCGAAGATATTTTGGTATACTCACGGAGCTGAGATGAGAATGAGCAGCATTTGAGGGTAGTGCTCCAAACTTTGAGAGATCAGCGACTTTATGCCAAGTTCTCAAAGTATGAGTTTTGTCTTGATTTCGTAGCATACTTGGGGCACTTGGTGTCCAAGGATGTCATTATGTAGATCTGGCAAAGATTGATGATATTTGTGATTGGGCCAGGCCTACCTCTGTGACTTAGATTCATAGCTTCGTCGAATTGGTAGGGTACTACAGGTATTTTGTTAAGGGGTTTTATACTATAGCAATACCTTTATATTGATTGACTCACCAAAATGTTCCATTTGTATGGTTAGAGGAGTGTGGAAGGAACTTTCTGAGGCTCAAAGAGTTGGTTTCCACCACTCCTATATTGACTCTTCTAGTTAAAGTAGAGGGATTCACCATTTATTGTGATGCATCCAATGTTGGTTTGGGTTGTGTATTGATGCAGTAGGGCTGGGTGATTGCTTATATATCAAGGCAGCTTAAGTTGCATGAACGCAACTACCCTACTCATGATTTAGAGTTGGCGGTAATAGATTTTGCGCTTAAGAATTAGAGGCACTACCTGTATGGAGTTCAATGCGATATCTACACTGATCATAGAAGCCTTTAGTATATTATGAGTTAGAGGGATCTTAATTCACAGCAGCACCGCTAGATTAAGCTCCTGAAAGACTATGACCTCTTTATTCTCTACATCCGAGCAAGGCAAACATAGTAGAAGATGCCTTGAGTCGGAAGGCAGTGAGTATGGGTAGTCTAGCCTTTCTTTCTACTGTGGAGTGACCTTTAGCTTGGCATATCCAATCCTTAGCTAACTGGATGATTTGGATTGATATGTCTGATTCATAATGTGTGCCGGCTTATGTGGGAGCTCAGTCATCTCTATTGGATCAGATTTGTAGCCGTTAATTTAAGGATAAGGATTTGGTTGCACTTCGAGATCGGGTTTAGGAGGATGACGTCAGCCCGTTTACTTTAGATTCAGATAAGGTGTTGAGGTTTGGTGGTCTCTGTGTAATGAGAGTTGGAGGTTTGATTCAACTAATCCTTAGTGAGGCCCATGATTCTAGATATTCTATCCATCTAAGCACCACTAAGATGTATCATCAATTGAAGAAGCATTACTGGTAGAGCGGCATGAGGAGAGATATTTCAGATTATGTGTCGCATTATTTGAGTTGTTATCAAGTTAAGGCCGAGCATTTGAGCCATAGTGGTGAGCTTTAGAGATTATCCATTCCCAATTAGAAGTGGAAGCATATCACTATGGACTTCATTGTGGGGTTGCCTCGCACTTTTCATGGTCTTGATAGTATTTGGCTCCTCATGGATTAATTGACCAAGTCAGCAAACTTTCTCCCTGTTCACACTTCCTACAATGCCGAGAGGTTGACCCGTATCTACATTCGAGAGGTGGTACATCTTCATGGTGTGCCTATCTCTATCATCTCAAATTGGAGCTCACAGTTCACATCCAGCTTTTGGAGATTTTTCAAGAGGAGTTGGGTACCCGTGTTGACCTTAGCATAACTTTTCACCCACAGGCTGATGGTTAGTCGGAGCATACTATTCAAGTTCTTGAGGATATATTGCGGGCATGTGTTATGGATTTTGGGGGTTAGTGGGACCAATTCTTGCCCTTTGTAGAGTTTGCATACAACAACAGAGCTACTACTATAGTATTCAGATGGACCTTTCAAGGCCTTATATAATAGGCACTGTCACTCTCTGGTTTGTTGGTTTGAGTCTAAATATCCTAGGTCGCGCGGTACATACTTGATGCAGAAGGCCTTAGATCACGTGAGGGTAATTCAGGATAGGCTCTGGATAGCCTAGAGTAGACACTAGAGTTATGTGAATCGTAGGCATCGGCTATTGAGATTTTTCATTGGTGATAGAGTATTCCTCCATGTATCGTCCATGAAAGGCATGATGAGATTTGAGAGGCAGGACAAGCTTAGCCCCAGGTATGTTGGCCCTTTTGAGATATTGAGGATAGTTAGCAAGGTTGCATATGAGTTAGCTTTGCCTCCAACCTTTTCAGTTATTCATTCGGTCTTTTATGTTTCGATGATATGTTGGTATGTTCCAGACGAGTCCCATATGCTTCAGTATGACGCAGTTGACTTGGATTATCGTCTGATCTATATTGAGGAGCCAGTTGCTATTTTGGCCAGAGATGTCATGCAATTGTGATCTAGAGCCATTCCTGCAGTTAAGGTCCGCTAGAGGCATCATCTTCTAGTCGAGGAGGCTACTTGGGAGATCGAGCAGGAGATGTGGTCACAGTTCCCCTGCTTATTTAAGCCTTCAGGTACTTCTTGACTCTTACTTTTATGGACAAAAAGTCTTTTAGTATTGGATGTTGTAATGATCCTCTAGGTCATTTTAGAAATAAAGCATTCATTTCATCATTTAGAGCATTCCTGTAGCAATCCCAAGTCATTTATGACTTGTTGGCACTGATTGTTTGGTCATCAGTTCATTCGTTTAGGTTTTAGGCTCGTTTCCCTATTTTAGAGTTTTTATAACTTAAAAAGTTGACTTCGATCATAACTTCATAAAAACAACCTCAGAAGAGAATTCTAACACTTCCATCAGCTCCAAAATGGTTAAATTAGGCTAGTAGCATGGTCAATATGAGTATCGAGGCAATCGATATAGGTTTGGTCCATTTGGCGCTTTTGCCTTCGAAATTTGGCCTATGATTGACTTTTGTCAACATTCTTGAAAAATGAGCTTGGATGAAAATTTTGACAGTGTAGTTAGTTTTAGAATGTCGAGTTTGGTATTGAATGGCCCTTCATTCGATTCCTGAAGCTTTCGGTCTAATCCCAACGCCTATTGTGGAATTAGGCTCAAAATGGCACTTGGGTGTGGGATCCACATTCACTCATAATAACCTCATATAAAAATTTCAACTGTGTCATTGAGTCTAAAACGTTGAATTTGGTAGGGTAGCATATTTCGTTTGCACACACAAGATTCTGAATGAATTTCGAGCACCCCATCGGAGTATTTAAACTTGGTAAAAATCTGGATTTCAGCTGATATCTGGTGCAAAAGGAATTGCTCTCCGAGATTGCGGGCCCTTATCCGCATTCATGAAGGATTCAATATTTACTCTACGCATTTGCGGGGTCTGGGCCGTGTTCGCGGAGGTCTGTTTCCTTTTCCTATGCATTTGCAGACCTCTGGCTGCATTCGTGAAGGTCAATCCTCCTGACCTCCGCGTTCGCGAAGGATAGTGTTTGGCTTGTTACCTTGAATAAAAGGCCACGCATTTCAGTTGTGTATCATATTTCAAAGGATGATATAGCTCTCATTCTTAGATCAATTTTGGCTATTCAAGGGTCTAACTTCAAGGAAATTTTGTGAAGAATCTATTGGTTAGCTCGAATAGCCAAAATTGAGCTTAGCTGTTGTCTTTGACATTTTTGAGTGGAAAGTGTGTTGAATTTTGAGGTCATGTGTCTTGACCATTGTAGCTCCATTTTTGGTGATTCGTGGGGCTAAGTTCTGGGTTTTTTTGCAAGGAACATTGTGTTATAATTTGTTTTGATCGTGGGAGCTTCGTTTTTTGTAATTTGCTATCCCTAAATGTTGTCCCTGTTCATTTTTAGCTTAAGCTTGTGATTATATTGCCTGTTTGTTTGTAGTAGATTTTGTATGTGAATTGTGTTCTTTTTTGGAACATAAGTTGAGGGTAGTATTTAGAACCAATTTTCGAAATCAATTTTGTGAGTTATGGAGTAGGTCCCATATTCCCGATTTTGACTCCGAAATTAGCTCATCTCTGAATTCGATAATTTTAGTATCATAACAACCGTATTAACATTGTGATTCTATTGTTGATAGTGTGGCAGCATTTGGAGGCCGTTCTAAAGGGAAAAGCTCTAGTTCCTTGAGTTAGAGCGAGCGCGGTCAGCCTACAGGTAGGCTGCAGTTTTCTCCTCTTTAGACTGAGCATGTTTAGGCATTTGTATACTGAATTGTAGGAGCTTGGAGGGGTTTAGGCATTGAGCATGCTAAATTTCTAGAATTCATGTCCTAGGTATTATTTTTAGGAATTTTTCAGATTGTTAAAGTATGTTTATCGTTATTGTTGATCATCCATACTTTGTGGTGTGTGTTGTGCCTTTGGTTAATGTCTTTGGAAGCATATTTGGTCTTAGTCTACGCTTAGACTAGTGTTTCCTTAGACTTGCATGATTTTGGTGTCATTTGGCCTTGAAACTTCTTCGACGTCGTTTCAAACAGCTTAGCTCCCTGTAGACATGTAGAAGACTTGAGTCTGATAGTTTAAGTTTTAGCTAGGAAGTAACACAGCTTTGGGAACCTTACCCCCATAATGTCCTTTTCTTCTATTGGTCCCGTATCATGTGGTTCTTGGTTTCGAAAGTCTACTCATCAATTCTGGTTGGATGTTTTCATGTTGAAGTGATTTATTTATGGTACTCAAATTGGGGGTATTCCCCGTGATGCTCGATTAGTTGTTGATCCTAATTCCGACCAACTCCCTCTGTTCGTAGTTCAAGTCCCCAATTCACTCCACCGGATGGGGTTCAAGTCCCTTCCTTGGTATTATTGCCTCGGTTTGAGTCCCTAGCCTTACTGAGCAGTGGTTGGAGTCCAACGCCTTTATCAGCCTTGGTTCAAGTCAATCTCTCCTTACTAGCTTTGGTTTAAGTCCTTAGCTACTATTACCCCGTTCAAGTCCGTGATTTCTTTTGCACGTGGTTCAAGTCCATGATTATCTATTACCCAATTCAAGCCGTGGTCTCTTTTGCACGTGGTTCAAGTTCACGATTATCTAATATCAGGGTTCGAGTCCTTGGTCTCTTTTGCACGTGGTTCAAGTCCACGATTATCTATCAACTTGGTTCAAGTCCTTGGTTTTTATCAAATCTCAGTTCAAGTTCATGATACTCATATGATTCTTCAGTTCGAGTCCTTAACTATGTTCAGCTATTGGTTAAATCTTCAAGCTTACCGAATGGTTCGGTTCAAATCCGTGAAAAGTTGTGGTATTGTTGGAACTTCATCAGATTGTGTCATTTTACTTCAAAAACCCTTGCTCCTATCGGGCTTATGGGAGTCCGGTCAGGTGGTTACTTTTAGAAGTTGTGCACGAGCGTACCCGTCGGGTTTATGGGAGCCTAGCGGATTTAACTAGTTTTTCTCTCTTTGTGTGTTGAGTATGCTCATGTACATACCTACTTTTACTTCTTTTTCTGTCTTTGGTTGTACTTATCTCGCATTTCAATTTACTTTTCCTTATCTTACTCAGTCGGCCTATGATGCCTACCGGGTACCTGTTGTTTTGGTACTCATACTACACTCTGCATTATTTTTGTGATGCAGGCCCGTGTACTAGCTATCGCCGCTGATTCGAGCCTGTTGTTGTCTTGATCAGAGGTGAGGATGAGCACATAGCGTTTTGGATTTACCCGGCTCTCTCTGTACATATATTTTGCCTATTTTTTGCTTTTTGCGACAGCTTTATTTCTGTGGTCCACTTTTTGGTCTTGAACTCTTTTTGTAGTAGCTCTGTACATGTGGCTTCCAGATTCTGGGAGGAATCTTTTATTTGTATATATTTTTGAGTGGCTTCCGCCGTTCATTTATGTTTCTGTTATTTAATTACTGTTTTTAGTTTAAATTGTTGGTTTTCTACCCTGACATCCCTCTTCAGGAAAATGTTCTTAAGTTTCTTTTACTTTTATTACATGATTAGCTACAAAACAAGATTCATGAGCCCCAAATTTTGATTATTAGCCGCAACTCATAATAGTGATATAATATTTCACCAAATAAATCTACACTAACACTTGAGCTAGAAAATGACTAAAATAATATTTTATTATTGGGAGTAAATTTAAAATTGTCCCTTAAATATACACCATCTCAACAATTTTATTCCTTTTAAGTATAACAAAAATGATCAGATGGGTCTTTATCAACTATTTAACAAATGATGGCGATTAGATTTAGCTCTGTATAGTTTGGTCAAATCTCAAAAAATGTACTTAACACTTGAAAGAGGTCAAAAATGTAGAAACTGCACTAGGCATTAAAAATAGACCAAAAATAAGAGAGAGAAAAAATTTGAACCTCAAAAATTGTGCGAACGTTAAATATTCTATTTCACAATTCTCGTGAAATCAAGTAATCTGAGTTTATTAGATATTGGCGAAATGACTTTCGAGACTTTTATACTTGGCTCCATTTGTAAGTTGGACTCTTATACTTATGATTTTGTCAACTGAACCCTCAAACTCATAGAAACACAATATTTTAAACCCCTCTGGCCATTGACCAGACTTACGTGTCACTGATATTGCTGAGTTGGAATCATGTTCGAATGTACGTGTCTTAAAGAGAGTGAGTATCTTTTTTTATATTAAAAAATATTTAAAAAATTAAAACATAAAAGAGAAAAATCAACACTTCAGCCCCCAACCCTCACCTGCAACTTTCTTTTTCCTTCAGCCCCCACTCCCACCCCACCCCCTCCTACTTCTTCTTCTTCATACCCGCCCCGCACCCTAGCCAACCAAATCTCTTATCTCAAAATTTTATGTTAGTTTCTTTAATTTGAAATTCAAACTCTTTTTTTATGAATCTTCTGTAATCTGGGTTTTCGAATTTTGTTGGTAAAAGAATGAAGTTTAGATAACCTTGAAATTTTGAGAATCAAAAATAGAAAAAATTTACAGGAATAGAAGGTGAAAATGAGGGATAAGATTGAAAAATTCACCTTCACCTCTAATTGTATGTAGTGTTTTTTCTCAAATAAAATAAAAATTTTCAACTCAAAAATTTCTTTTGTTGCAATTCCCACAACTCTTCTACCACACTCCCATCAATTTCATGAGTATTTTTCGAATCTTGTATGAGTTATTTGTGAAGAGTAATGGTGTATATTAAAAAGTTGAAAAGCTTCATGAGGAAGCTTCAAGAACAATAAATGGATTTTGTGAATTAATGAAATTAATCCAAAATTGTGATGGAAATTTGTTGAGTTTGTGTTGGTGAACTTTTAGTATAAAAAATTCAAGTATAATAGGAAGAATTAGACCAATTTGACATGAATTTAGTGCTCAATTATGAGAAAATATAAAGAACATGATATTGAATATTTTCAGAATGTGCAAACTTATTTTTAATTTTATTTCTTTATTTTTAATATTTAATTTCCTATGTAGCATTAAAAATGACATGGAATTCTATAAAATGACATGAAATTCCACGTGTAAGTAGTTGTTCTACATGCACATACATCGAATGAGAAAGGAGTTTAAAATATTGTGTTTCAATGAGTTTAAGGGTTAAGTTGGCAAAATCGTAAGTATAAAAGTCCACTTACAAATAAAACCAAATATAAGGGTCTCTCAGGTCATTCCGCCTTAGATATTTAACGAAGACCAAAAATGTTTTTATTTAGCAAACTTCAAGAATCAAAACTCATTAAGAATATATTAAACCTTCCCAAACATAATTATATTATGGAACCATTCTCGTAGTTGTCCCAAGATTTAGAATGATGAAAACAATTATCTTTCATTTTTTTGTCATGACTGATATAATAATAATAATAATAATATTCCATAATTAATTATTACCCATTTCATTTATTACTTATGTATTCTTGTATCACTACCTCAAATAACTAGGAAAAAACATAGACTCCCCCAAACAAAAGAGATTATCCTTATTTGCTCTATTTTCCTACTATTTGGATTCCAATCGACGATCAAAAGGTAGTAGCTAATTAGTTAGTTAACTTAGTTAATGGTTAGTTACTCAAGTCAATAAGTTAGTTAGGAAGGTAATAGGTTGTTATGAAGGAGAAATTCGCCTCTATATAAAGAGTCTACTTAGAGCTCATGTAACACAACTTATTGAATAAGAATTACATCCATTCTCTCTCAATTACTCTCCATCTTTCTCTTCTTCTCCTTCTCCAATTTCTGCTATTTCTTCTTGATCAATCTTGATCAACATCTTTTCATGGTATCAGAGCTATGCTGAACATAGTTCAAGCTTAATAGATTCTATAAAGTTTTTTTAATTCTCTGAAGTTACAACTCTGAAATTCATTCATCAACGGATCAAGGAGCAAGAGCTAACAATGCTGACGTGTCCATGAGTGCAAATACAACTAGAATTCCAGTTGGTCAAGGCTTACAGTCATCTCTGAATTTTAATCATCCCTTGTATATGTCAAATTTTGATGTATCAGGTATGACGATTGTCTCATTTCAATTAAAAGGAAGTGAGAATTATGTAGTTTGGAGTAAGGCTGTGAAAATTGCATTACTAGGTAGAAATAAGTTTGGATTGGTTGATGGATCTTGAAAGAGGAATCCTTTCCTGTTGAACTGGATAATCAGTGGAAAAGGGTCAATGCAATTGTTTTGTCATGGCTTATGAACTCAGTAGCTAGTAGTTTACTGGGTGGAGTGGTATATGCTACTACCGCTCAAGAGGTTTGACAAGATCTGAATGAAAGGTTTGATAAGATAGATGGTTCTAGAGCATTTAATCTTCATCAAGAAATATCTAGCATGTCACAAGGATTTCAGTCTGTATCAGTATATTTCACAAAGTTAAAGGGGATATGGGATGAGTTTGAATCCCTAGTTCCTTCCCCTGCCTGCAACCGTGAAAGGTCCAAAGACTTCTTTGTATACTTGCAAAGATAGAAGTTTTATCAGTTTCTTATAGGCCTAAATGATACATACTCTCAAGCAAGAAGTCAAATATTACTGATGGTTCCCTTACCATCTGTAAATGCAGCATACTCTATGGTCATAAGTGATGGAAATCAGAAAACTGTGTCTCAGACGATGACTGCTTCGAGATTGTTAGGAGTTGTACCTGGAGCTCCAAATGGTTATCAGAAAGGCAAGAGGCCATATGCTTCCACTTAAAATCCTAATGCCATCTGTGATCATTGTAAGATGAAAGGTCATTTCAAGGTTGATTGCTATAGGTTGGTCGGTTGTCCACCAGAGCATCCTAGGCATGAATAGTCAAGAAATGGGTCTAATAACAAATCCTATGACAACAAACAAATAAGAGCTGGAGCAAGTGGACATAGTGTAGTGTCTTATGATTTAGGATCATAGGGTCACAACCAAATTAACTCTCAAGGAGTGAACCAGCCTTATGAGGTGTATCAACACAGTTTGGAGGACAAACTCCCAGTGCACAATTGCAATAAGTTGCTTCTAATACACAACAAGTTGGTTTGATTGCCATGCCTCCTAGGTTCATACCAAAGTAGTATGAATAGATTTGTAGGTTGATAGACCAACAAATACAGCAAACTCCATCTGCTAATACGACAGGTACAGGTATAGTTATGAATGTAAGCTCTGATCCACCTGAGTGGATCATTGATATATGAGCTGCAAATCATATGGCTTTAGACATAGATTTGTTAAACAAAGAGTCTATCTCAGAATCACTGCATACAAAAAAGGTCTCATTAGCTAATGGTGATGTAGCACAAATTACATACACTGGTTCTAGTAACATATCTGATAGAAACACCATTCATGGATTGTTTCACCTCCCACAGTTTAAATATAATCGGTTATCTGTGTCTAAGGCCACTGGACAACTTAAGTGTTCAACTTCTTTTTTCCTTGACTTTTATCTTTTTCAGAATCTTTACAGTGGGAGGGTGAAGAAGATTGATAAAGATAAAGATGGGATTTACTATCTACTCAGATGTCACAGGCTTCTTCCTGGACATAGGAAGAGTTCATATGGATTTGCTGTTAAGAATTGTAGTCTAACTGTTGTGGATCAAGCAGGCATATAATTGAGGCATAAGAGGTTTGGACATCTGCCTTCTAATGTGTTGTGTCAGTTGTTTCCTAGTTAGAAAACTAATGTAGAAAAGACTATGAAGAAGTGCTCAGTTTGTCCTTGTGCTAGACAGGCAAGGTTATCTTTTCAAGTAAAGACTCCTAGTTTTAGTAATAAGATGTTTGATTTAGTACACATGGATGTATGGGGACCTTAAAGGATTCCTACTTGTGATGGTCAAAAATGTTTCTTAACAATAGTAAATGACTTTTCAAGAATGACATGGGTGTTTTTACTGAAGCTTAAGTCTGATGCAATTGTTGTTATTCAGAATTTTATTTCTTATGCTAAGACACAGTTTGATACATGCATAAAGTCTATAAGGACTGACAATGGTATTGAATTTGTAAATCAAATATGTACTAACTTACTAAGCAAACTAGGAATAATACATCAAACTTCTTGTTCATATACTCCTCAACAGAATGGGGTGGTTGAAAGAAAATATAGACACATCTTTGAAATAACAAGAGCTATAAGACTGCAGGCTAACATACCTATTATATTTTGTTAAGGCTGATGTGTATATGATTAATAGTATACCTTCTGCTTTACTTAAAAATGTGTCTCTTTATGAGAAACTTCATAACAAACAACCTTCTCTTGCTCAATTCAGGGTTCTAGGGTGTTTGTGTCATGTGAAAATACTCAATGAACAGGATAAGCTAATGTCTATAACTAAGCTTGTTGAACATGTGGGATACTCAAAAACTAAGAAAGGGTATATTCTGTTGAATCTTCCTAACAAAAGTTTTTTTGTACATAGAGAAGTCACTTTCAAAGAAGACATCTTTCCTTTCAAGCATACTGATCTATCTCAGACTCAGTTGTTCCCATTTCCATCAGAAGATTTGGTTGAAGAAAATTTCAACATTTGAGCTCCTATATGTATACTACCTGTGTCTGCTGATAGTGTAGAACCACCAGTTGAAACTAGTGCTAGAAGTTCAACTGAGTCAACTCCTAATGATATTTCTAATGCTACTGCACCAGTATATTCTTCTAGAAGAACTCAACTTGAGATAACCAGGAGATCCTACAGGGGTAAACAACCTCCTGCATGGATGAAGGACTTTGTATCCCTTAGTATCAATGACAATGTGCCCTATACATTGTCTAATTTTCTATCTTATGATCAAATATCTCCTCAGTATCAGTGCTACCTATCTAAATTTTCTAACATTGTTGAACCTGCTTTATATGCAAAAGCTGTTAAAGATCCTAGGTAGGTAGAAGCTATGAAGGCTGAGATATCAGGTCTTGAAAATAACAACACATGGATAGTGGTACCACTTCCTGAAGGCAAGAAACCAATTAGATGTTAGTGGCTATACTAAGTCAGGTATAAATTCACTGGTGTGGTAGAAAGATTCAAGGCAAGGCTAGTGGCAAAAGGCTATAGTCAAAAGGATGGGATTGATTACCAAGAGACTTTTAGCCTTGTAGTTAAAATGGTGACACTCAGAACAGTCTTGGCCATTGCATCCTTTAGACAATGGCATATACATCAGATGGATGTATTTAATGCCTTCTTACATGGTGACTTAGAAGATGAAATATACATGACTCTGCCTCAAGAATTTCAAAGTCAGTGGGAGAACAGTGTCTGTAGACTCTCAAAATTCTTGTATGGCTTAAAACAAGCACCAAGGCAATGGAATGCAAAACTGTCCAAAGCCTTAATCAACTGCGGTTTTAGGCAAAGTCAGTTTGACCATTCATTGTACATCAAGGAAACAAGTAAGGGTGTGATCATTGTGCTAGTATATGTAGATGATATACTAGTCACAAGGGATAACTTGGATTAGATTTTAGCAACCAAGACAACACTACATAAGCTTTTAAGATAAAGGACCTTGGAGAATTAAGATACTTCTTGGGTATTGAATTTGCAAGGTCTCAACAAGGTATTGTCATGCATCAAAGAAAATATGCATTGGAGCTAATCTCAGAGACTGGACTAAGAGCATCAAAACCGGCATCTACTCCTATGGATGCTACTATCAAGTTAACCACAACTGAATATGACTGAATATGATCAACATTTCAAAGAGGTTATAAACTCCAATGATGAAGTACTAGCTGATTAAGGTGCCTACCATAGACTTATAGGGAAACTTTTGTACCTAACAGTCACTAGACCAGATATATCTTATAGTGTACAAACACTTAGCCAATTCCTATAGAAACCAAAACAGTCTCGTATGGAAGCAACAATCAAAATAGTTAAGTATGTAAAAGGGAAACCAGGACAAGGCTTATTACTGTCTAACAACAAGAAGGATGTTCTTACAGCTCATTGGATGCAGATTAGGCTGCTTATGCCTTCTCTAGGAAGTCAGTTACAGGGTTCACTATCAAACTTGGAGACTCATTGATTTCATGGAAGTCAAAAAAGCGAGAAGCTTAGCTGAATCAAAATATAGAGGCTTAGATTCCATAGTAGCTGAACTAACTTGGATTGTGGGCTTAGTCAAAGACCTTGGAGTTCAAATCCAACTCCCAGTTGCAGTATTTAGTGACAGTAAAGCAGTTATTAAATGGCTGCTAATCCAGTGTATCATGAGAGGACTAAACACATAGAAATAGACTGCCACTTCATCAGGAGGAAGATTCAATAAGGTCTGATAAAGACAGTATATTCCTACACATAATCAACCTGCTGATGTACTGAATAAGAGCCTAAACAAGGTGCAACATGCCTACCTGATCTCCAAACTTAGACTGTCCAACCTGTTTGAAGTACCAAGTTTGAGGGGGAGTGTTGAGGATCAAAAAGTAGTAGCTAATTAGTTAGTTAACTACGTTAGTTAATGGTTAGTTACTCAAGTCAAGAAGTTAGTTAGGAAAGTAGTTAGTTTGTTATGAAGGAGAAATTCACCTTTATATAAAGAGTATACTTAGAGTTCATGTAACACAACTTACTGAATAAGAATTACATGCATTCTCTCTCAATTACTCTCCATCTTTCTCTTCTTCTCCTTCTCCCATTTCTACTATTGCTTCTTGATCAATCTTGATCAACATCTCACGAAACCCCTTCTACCGATTCCATTCCACACTATTGGAGCAAGTAGGCTGCCAATCGCTCTTTTCGATAGATAGTAATAACAAAAATTAAATACTTCTTACTTAGATTGAGTGAGGGCATTTGAATTGGATTTTTTTTAGTGGCTATAAGTTCAAAAGTAAAAGCCTTAAGTTGGAAACACCCATTTCTTTTGACTTTTCAATTTTTTTAAAAACAAACCTAAAAAGTGCTAAAAAGTCAAAAATCACTTAAAATAAATTGATCCAAACACCCACTAAGCGCACAATTTATATTATTCACGAAATTTGATTAAGCGCATTCAGTTATTACAAGCTTAATCTTTAATATTACTCATATGACTATCGATTTTTAATGTCAGTTATTACAAGTATAATCTTTAATATTATTCATATGACTGTCAATCCTTAATGTAAAGAGAAAATTGATCATGATAATTTTTTTCAAGCCGAGAATTTATTGATAATAATCATAAGCGCACATTACTAATTGTAGATGAAACATAATTAGTTGAACAAAATCATTTACAAACAAATTAATGGACAAAATCACAATTATTCGTATCTTATTATTCTAAGAAGCAGAATTAATCTTCAAAATTTATTTCATTAGAAAATGGCATGCAAGCTATGGAGCCTTAGTGCCACTGTATTATCTTTGCAGCAGAGAAATTTCACTATATTATATTTACTCTTACTTTACTGATGTAGTCATCTTCCAAACTGAATCTTTTACTTAACATCCTTAAATTCGTCCCCTTTAGGAAAATGTTCCAATTTTCTTTTACTTTTATTACATAGTTAGCTACAAATCAAGATTCATGAACCTCAAATTTTGAAGAAGTCCCAACTCACAATATTTTATAATGGATATATTCGAGTCGACTATCAATATTTCACCAGATAAATCTACATAATAATGCTTAAGGGAGAAAATGACAAATGATTTTTTATAGTTGAAGTATATATAGTTCACTTTTATTGCACAAGAGATTGGGACACGCTAGCTTCTCAATGTTGAATAAGCTAATTTCAAAGGAACTAGTCCTTGGTCTACCCAATAAAAGGTTATGTGAAGACACAGTACGTGGAACATGTGCCAAAGGGAAACACTTGAGGTCTATATTCAAGCCTAAGAGAATGGTAAGCCATCCAAACCACTTTGAACTCCTACAAATGGACCTATCCGGACCCATGAGAGTGCTCAATCGAGGAGGAAAAAGGTATGGTTTCGTTATTGTTGAGGATTACACCATATTTACTTAGACCCTATTTCTCATCTCCAAAGATGAAACATATGACGTGTTTATTATCTTCGTGAGACTGCTCCAAAAAGACTAAAATGTGAATTAGTTAGTATTTGGCCTAACCATGGAACTGAATTAATAATGCCAAAATTGTTGAATTTTGTGCCAAAAATAATAAACACAACAACTTGTTTTCTCTCAAAACTCCCCAATAAAATGGAGTCGTTGATTGCAAGAATAAATCCTTGGAAGATATGGAAAGAACCATGTTAATTGCCAATGGTCTTCCAAAGGGATACTAGGTTGAAGCTGTAAATACAATATGCTACTTGATCAACAGAGGTATGATTCACCAGGTTCTTGAAAAAGCACCCTATGAGTTGCTAAAAGGCAGAAAGCCAAACCTAACTCACCTTACGCATTCGGGTATGCATGCTATGTATACAACAGTGGAAAGGATTCTCTAGACAAATTTGATGTCAAAAGTGATGAGAGAATATTTCTTGGTTACTTCTCTCAAAGTAAAGCATATAAAGTGTTTAACAGCAGAACAAATTGTGTTGAACGAAGTGTACATATTATATTTAAAGAAGCTAATCACTTGTCTAAGAAAGGTATGCAAGTTGAATCTAAAGTCATGGGACTAACAATCTATTCTGAAGATGACCTAGTTGAATCAAAAGGTACTAAAACATGTTCCAAAGTAATAGACCAAGAGACTTCCTAACACAATATCACTGAGATTTTAAATCACAAGAAACGTGGAGATGGGCCTAATAGTATATCTTTCAAAATGGGTGCATCATCCTCACTTGAAACTCAAGAAATTCATGCAAGCAATTGGAAGAACAAAATCTCTCACCCTAGCCATACGTACTTACCCCACTTGAGTCAGGAGATCAGAGCAAATCAAAACTGAGAAATCCCTCTACCTTATCTGTGTGTCTCTCCATGATTGATCTAAAGAGTATTAAAAAGAATTTCTTGATGCAAATTGGATTGTGGCTATGCAGGAGGAACTTCATCGGCTTGAACAAAGCAAAGTGTGGAACCTGGTTCCCATTCCTTCAAATAGAACAATTATAGGAACCAAATTGGTGTACAAGAACAAAATGAATGATCAAGGAATAATCACCAAAAATAAGGCCAGTTTAGTAGTCCAGGGGAACAACCAAGAGGAGGGAATTGATTATGACGAGACATTCTCACCAATCGGGAGAATGAAAGTAATCAAGATGCTAATATCCTTTACCGCACATAGGGAGTTCATATTGTACCAAATAAATGTAAAAAGTACCTTCTTGAATGGGTACTTGCAAGAGGCAGTATATGTTCACCACCCTCAGTGAGAATTATAAATATCCCGACCATGTGTAATAAATAAAGCCTTGTATGGACTAAAATAGGATCTACAAGCATGGTACGATCAGTTAGCCACTTACTTGCTTAAACATGGACACACCAGAGGAAGAATTGACAACATGTTATTCCTGAAGAAATAAGAATAAGGCCTACTAATAGAGAAAGTATATATGGTGATATTATCTTTGGAGGAACAAATAACAAAATTGTGTATTGACTTTGCTAAACTAATGAGCAGTGAATTTGAAATGAGTTCTATAGGGGAACACAACTTCTTTCATGGATTGCAAATAAAATAATCTCCAACAAGAACGCCCATTTATCAATAAAAATATATCAAGGAGCTGCTTAAAAGGTTTGATAGAAGGTTCTAACATCAATTACACTCCAATTGCTACAACTATCAGACTGAGAAGGACGAACCTGGTCTTTTTGAGGGTGGATACCAAATATAGAGGAATTATTGGGTCCTTACTATATCTCATATCCAGTAGACCTGATATAGACTTTAGGACTTTGTTCTAGATTTCAATCATGTCCCACAAAATCTCATATGAAGGAGGTCAAAACAATTCTCATATATCTTAAGGGCACACAAAACGTAGTTCTCTTATACCCTGCTAGAGACACATTCAATTTAGTAGTATTTGCTGATAATAATTATGTAGGATATTTTGTGGACAGAATGAGTACTTTTGGAATGGCTCACTTTCTAGTGCCATGTCTTGTATAATGGGCCGCTAGAAAATAGAACTTAGTAGCTCTATCCACTGCAGAGGCAGAATACGTAGCGGTCACATCCTGTTATGCATAACTATTTTAGATTAAGAAGCAACTACTTGGTTTTGGAATAGTTGTAGGATGCATATTGATCATGTGTGATAACACAAGTGTAGTGGATATGGCAAAAATTCCCGTACACCACAACAGGACAAAGCACATTGATGTGCCTTATAATTTTACCAGAGATAACGTAGAAAAGGGTCTCATAGTCATGAAGTCTTGTAGAACAGAGGACCAGATAGATGACATCTTCAAAAAAATCTCTAGGGAGAGAGCATCTTGAAAGCAACCATCTAGCCCCTAGGCTAATCAATCAACTTTAACAAACAAAATCTATTTTCTCTATAGCTAGAAAAGCTAAATATATTTGTTTGTAAAATTAAGGGATGAACTAAATTATTGACTCAGCTATATACTATAAGTTTCACAACCACGACTTAGGAAGAGGAGCAACAAGAGGCCTAATAATATTACCCTTAGTTTCTTATGAAAGGTTAAGGTAAACATCTGCATCACGACAAACCTGGTTCATAGTAGAAAAAATGAGAAATTTTAGGTATGCATACGTCTTTCATGGTTTAATGTTTGTCAGCTTTATCAAAACATTTATCTCACTACAAGCTAAAATCAAAGGAACCTGGTTCATCATTGATTAAACTTAACCCTCTATATAACTCTCTTGGTGGGAATCCTCTTTAAACCTTCCACTAATGTGTCATGATTCGACAGATTTCCCCTCAAAACCTTCAAAATACCAACTTTCTCTTCATATTCCTCTCAAATCAAAGTCAAAAGCAATCATTATTCCTTTCCCATTAATTTTAAGATTACATCACTCAAAACTCTCATACTTTCTTGATTTGAAACTCAACCTTTCCATCCGCTCTTATTCTTGATAAACCCTCTATCATCACTCAAGCCCTAATTCCTTTCCCATCTTCTCTAAGACTGCTTATCCAAAAAAAACTCAACCACCAGTTAGCCTTGTCAAATACTCCAATGAGGAAGATGAGCCTTCCTCTCAGGAGGAATCTGACCAGGTGTTCTTGAACACAACCATGCTTAGGGGAAATAAAACCCCTCTTTACTAATCATCGAGGTTTTAATTTTAGAAAGCCCTCTTTCAGCATAAATCCCTAGTTTTCTCCTCTAACATAGTTCCTCCATGGTTGTGGAAAACTCACAGTCTCAGTCTACCCCGAGCTCACCCCAAGCAAACCCTTATCACCTATTGTTTGTCAATATCTATTTCCCTTGTATGTTTCAAAAGAACCATTCACCGTTGCCCCCACCATTTGAATTGATGCTTGTGAAACCCATCTCTTTACAAAAACCTATCATTCACCCTCTAAAATCCACCTCCGTTAGCTAGTCAACTTTCAACAAGGTCGAAGGTACTAAACCACCACCCTCGACCACTCTTTCTCTGTCTGCTCAATCGCCTATGTCTGAGGAGAGGTCCCTTTGAGTCAACTATGTTCTATTGCACCTGAACAGTCAAGAAAACATATCTTTGTTAAAATAAATGGGCTTCATACTCCATTCACCCTTAGTAAGAAACAACCTTCTTTGGATTAGGTTGTTGAGTCTAGTAAAAAGTGTCGATAGACAATGGGAGAATTGCCTCTTCAACCCACCACGAACCCAGTTAAGGTAGACACCAGTCCAGATGAGGTCCAGCTCTCTGTTTCCTCTGATGTAGCCCCTTCACCTGCCTATAGTAATAGAAATATGGCCAAATTCTTAGAAATGGACAAAGTTGTTTATTTTGGTTCCAAGACTATCTTCAAGAGGCAGGTGATTAACTTCGAGGTGAGAGATGTTTCTTTCGTTCAAGAACTACTCAAGAAGCTAATATTTTCAGTGGTGGGCAGATTTGTTTCTGGATACTTTATTGTGTGTGCATAAGCATGAAGCGGTAGATTTCTACATAAATTTGGTGTCACTGAGAACAACGTTATGTGAACATCCGTAGGAGGGGTGGAAATTGTCTTTGATTGTTCTAAGTTAGAGGATATTCCTCAAATTCTCGTGTTGGGGTTGGCTGAGTATGTCTGGCGTAAGAATGAAAATTGCTTGTTGATTCAGAAGTTCACTCAAGGAAGGGTAAAGTCTAGGCCTAGGAAGGTGATCAAAGGTGAAATGAAGCGCTTTCTTAAGTTGTTGTTTCAGGTCATGCATAAGGGGGCAATTATGCATGGAGAGCGTCGCCATGAGGCTACTTACAGGGACATGGGATTGATGAATGCACTAGAGCAAGTGGAGCATATCAACTTGCCTACTCTCATGATCAAGCATATGTCTAGGATCACTGATCCTAAACCTTGTCCACATCTGCTTGCATATGGCGACTTGCTCACCATAGTGGTTAATGCGTATAATGTTCCTTTGGGGGAGAATAACAAGGCTACTAAAAAGGATATGATTGATAGGAACACACTAGCAGCCTATAGAAGCCTTCTATGGAGCACCTAGTCCAAAGTCCACTAGCCTTATCATTCAGCTGATTGTTGATCTAAATATTGTCAGGGCGTAGAATGCACTTTTAAGTGGGGAAATATCAGATCAGAAGGTTGAGCTTGCAGACTCCAAGGTGAATATATTTGGCGTAAAGGATCAGATATTACAGCAGCAGCATGACAATAATGCTTGTATGGATAGGTTGTTTAAGCTCCTTGACAAGACCTCATTGTCCCTAGCTTCCCCATCCTAATCCTTCCATGTCGCCTTTTATTTCTGTTATTTTGTTCCTTGTGTGATGAACTACGATCTCTTATGTTTTTGTTGAGTTGTGTTGGACGCTATTTTTTTGGTGTTGCTAAATGTTATCTTTGTTGATCTCAGTTTGTCTTAAATGTGGGGCATTCTTGTTCTTTCCTTGTTGATTGCTATTAGTGATGTGTTTGTTTGGCTTAGACTTTCAGGGATGGCTAATATCCTTAGCCTGTTAGGATGCTTTCCTTCCATTCTTATGGTAGTATTACCCCAGTGGCCATTAGTCAATACTTTTGCATGTTTCATTCAATCAAATAACAACCTACTATACCCTGCTAGGATGTTAGTTATTCTTTCGGTATTAGTGTGTTGTGATTGTTCTAGGGTTATTATTGAGTTTTAATAATTCCTAAATTGAAGTAAGTAGTTGTGTGGCCTGTGAGGGTTTGTAACAAGAAGCGAGTTTGACTTCTTGGAGAGTAGGAATGACAATTATAGCTAATTGTTGAGATTGAGGTACCATAGCTAGTCCTTAGATTATAGAGTTGTAATCTGAAACCGCTCAAGTTAGTGAAAGTTGTTGCTGAAATCCTACGTTCTGTAGGTCGTGGTTTTTCTTCCCTTGAGCAAGGAGGTTTTCCACGATAAAAGTTTGTGTTCTTATCGTTAACAGTTTCGTGATAGTGTTAGACGAACCTGGTTTAAACAATGTGTAGGTGGTACAGATTTTTTCAATTCTCAACCTAAAACTTAGGATATGTGTCTAAATCTTAGTTCCATCATGACTTCTTATCATGCTACAACTGATTAGATTCGTAGAACCGTTGTAACTCAGAAGTACTTGAGGATTTAATTTGTGTTTCCGTGCATGTGTGTTTAAGAGATAGCAAACGAGAAAGAAAAAAAAACAAGTCAGCATAAACGTACAAAGCATATTAACTTTTGTTTTAATAATGTCTCATCAATTCTTTACATTGTACCAAGGAATTGTATACAGTTATGAGAAGAAAATCATAAGCGTACAGAGCAAAAAGTTATAAAGAAAAACAATTTTGAACTTGCTACCTAGTGACCTCGTCCACGATGACTTGGCCCAGAGTATGCTCTTTGTATAACAAAATTCTCTACCATTGATGAGAAAGATTGTTCTTTAAGAGGTCTCAACCCCTCAACTTGCATGCAGTTATTGGAAAAGAAAACAAAGAGGATTATTGACAAGGCATTTACAAACAAGAAACAAGAGTTGAAGCACTTCATTTTCTTTTTGTGTTCAGAAAAACTAAAGCGTTGGGTTTGCAATTTTGGTAGAAAAGGATGATCCCTATATATAAAGGGATATTTCTTTGACTAATTGCTTAGGCGCAGGAGGAGCAAGAAGTCATCTTATTCATAAATTTGAATTTTCAGTTTGAAAATGTTAACAAGAATTTTAGTCAAGGAATGAGGCATATTGAATATGTTCTATAAAAACATTTCCCGTTGTCAAATATCCAAGGTTTAGCTTTCTTTATTGAACGTTTCACATAGCTTTTTGGCTTCAAAGAATGAGATACGTTCTGTACATTAAAAACCAATGGAGAGTTTGACTTATGTACATCAACAATATAAAGAGAAAACAGTTTAAGTTATATACATGACAGGTTATTAATTATTTTTTCACTCCCTCTGTCCCATATAGATGGACATCTTATTAAAAATGTTTGTCTCATATTACTTGATCACTTAATAAATCAAGATAGAATTAATTAAATTTTTTCTATTTTACCCCTACAATTAATATGACCTTTTGAATATAAACAATTCTCAATACTAACTATTTCTATACTCTATGTATATTGCATCGATATAAACAAAGGGTAAAATGATAAAATCTTCCAATGTATTAATGATTTCTTAATTACCGTGTAAAGTTAAAAGTGTTCATCTAATATGAAATAGAGAGAGTATATACTTACATACAAGCTTTCCTAAAATGTGAGGTTTGTGATCTTGAAAATATGATAGATTTTACAACAGATAAGTACTTGATGGTTTAATTAAAAATCATTACATCATGACCGTGTATGTAACTTAAACTCGAAAGGAAACTTTTACACTATCAAGTCATCCAAATAATATCTTATAGGAAACTTCACAGAAACGGAAGGATCCGTAATTTTAAAAATAAGAGATGTTATCTACTATTATAAAATGTAAATATAACCTAATATTATTTAGGGAAAAGACTCAAATATGTCATCGGACTTTGAGAAAAGGCTCATTTATGACATCTGTTAAAAGTTTGGCTCATTTCTACCATTCTATTTGAGAAAAGGCTCATCTATGCCATTATTTTTTAACCTCGTTTTGTAAAACCACCTAAACAACTTTTGACACTTTTCTATTGAAATTTTGAATCAAATATACTTTTTTTGCTTCTTCTTCCTCAAGAACATCAAGAAATCCAAATTTTCAATTTTTTTATTTTTTCACGAAATCACCTCAAATATCAATAGTAACATCCCTTCGAGCAAGATATCAAAATTTAATATCTTTTGAGCTCAAATTCAATCTAACCCAACAAAACACTTAAAATTTCTTCAAAGTTTCTAATCTTTAACTTCTTTTAATGGTAGAATTTTCTCCACAACTCCAAATCACTCAAAAATTTGAACATAGTGATAGTGAACTTTAACATTAAAGGAAATTGAATTTTTGAGTTGTGTCGAAAATTTCACCATTAAAGGAGGTTAAAGTTTTGTAATTTTGAAGACATTTTAAGTGTGTTTTGATGGGTTAGATTGAATTTAAGCTCAAATGATATTGAATTTTGATATCTAGCTCGAAGCAATGCTACTATTGAAATTTGAGATGATTTCGTGAAAAAATTAAAAATTTGAAAATTTAGAGTTCTTGGTGTTATTTATGTGTTTTTGAAGAAGAAAAAGCAAAAAGAGATTATTTGATACAAAATTCCGATAGAAAAGTGTGAAAAGTTGTTTGGATGGTTTTACAAAATTGGGGTTAAAAAATAATGACATAAATGAGCTTTTTTTCAAACAACAATGGTATAAATGAGCCAAACTTTTAACAGATGACATAAATAAACTCTTTCTTATAATTCGATGGCATATTTGAGTCCTTTTTTCCCTATTATTTGTCAAAAAAGGTTACACTTTCGGTGTGTATAAGTTGAGCTAAAAAATTAAGGGTAACTTAATCTCTTTTGCCAAACTCTTGTTTGACGGGAGCTTTTTGAAACTTATAATATCGATAGATAACAAATATTCAGTAAAATAATTAAAATATAGTCCTAATGCCACAACCCACATTAAAATGTGATAACTTTTAATACATTCATCACCTACCAATAAATATATATATATATATATATATATATATATATATATATATATATATATATATATATATATCATGCTTCCCTTCCTCCTAACCCTACCAACTTTCAAAGACCTAACTTCACTTTACCATCATGACACTCAATTGTTTTTTTCATTCTTGTTGTGGGAGTGCAAGGTCGGATCAATTTTTATTTTTTTAGGTCCCATTCAATTCCATATCTCACTAGATCTAATTTTGCCCTTTATCAAAATATTCTTCAACCCAAGGCCCAAATATATAGTTGAATTCATTTTTGTAATGCCGACAAATTTGATGCAACTCTTAATCCTAGTATTTTCAACCAAACAGTGGTCAAGGCTTACTGATACTCTTCCTTGTATCTCAGACGGATGAATATTCAGAACGGAAAATGGTCAAATATATAGTTGACTATAAAATATAGTTTGAATATATCAATCGTTATATTTGTTGGTCCAAATATACCTCATGTATTATAGATTTGATTTAAATATCTCTTTCATTATAATGAGGTGTATATTTAAACTATATTTAAATTGATGATGAAGAAGAAAAGTAGAGTAGATGAAGGTACAATAAACAAAAGATAATTATAATTAAGACAAATGGTTCAATACCTCACTTGCTTTGTTATTTAAACGTCCTTGTTCGGTAATAGAGCGGTCAATAATGACTAGGCTCGTTGGCCAGCCTGGTCCAATCGATAAGGTGATAGGGTTGGGTTAAGATTTTGGTCCATTTACTTAAATAATATAATATATAACATTAATTATAAATTTTAGTACGTGATTTACCTTTATAAAAAATGACAGTACTTTTCTTATTAGAAATAACAAAAAAAAAAACCAAAAATGCTTTCTCTCTCTTCCATTTTTCCTCTTTTTTTTATCCATTTTTTTCTCTTTCTCTTTCTCTCTCTTTTAAAAATAATAATTAATTGTTCTAATTTAAAATTTAATTTTGAATTGTATATTATAGAAATGGTATTTTTACTATTTTTTAAATTTAATAATTTTTTATACAAATACATATATAATGCATTTCTAATACAATAAAAGAAAATTAAATTAAACGATAAATGTAATACATTTTGAATTCAATATATTATACATATTATATGCATGTTTCAATGCATGTGGTGAATATATATAACTAAAATATTTTTAATACAAATGTATTATAAGTATTATGTGTGAATTTTAAACATTCTAGTACTATTCAAATTAATTTACGCTGTTAAAAATGTATTATATTTATTGAAATAACAATAATTGAATTTATAACAATGTATAATATTGAATTTTAATTATAATATATTTTGAATCCAATATATTATACATATTATAGAGATGTTTCAATGCAAGTTGTTAATATAAACTAAAATATTTTTAATACAATAATATATTCTGTTAATAAGAGAAAAAAATAAAAAATAATTATAATAGATTTTGAATTCAATATATTATAGGCATGTTTCAATGCACGTGGTGAATATATAACTAAAATATTTTTAATACAATAATATATTTCGTTAATAAGGGAAAAAATAAAAAATATTTATAATAGATTTTGAATTCAATATATTATAGGCATGTTTCAATGCATGTAGTGAATAGATAACTAAAATATTTATAATACAGTAATATATTTTAGCACCATTAAGAAAAGAAAAAATAAACAATAATTATAATACATTTTAAAATTAATTTATGATACATATTATAGGCATCTTTCAATGAATGTGGTGAATATATAATTAAAATATTTTTAATACAAATATATTATAAGTATTATATGTGAATTTCAAATATTTTGGTACTATTTAAATTAGTTTTAAATTAAGATAATTAATTGTTTTTTTTTAAAAAAGGGAGAAAGAGAAAAAATAAATAAAAAAATAAAAAGAAGCACGCAGAAAGGGGGAGGGGGGAGAGAGAGGGGGTGGGAGAGAGAGAGGGGGGATAATGGGGTGACTTTAGTTATTAAGATAAATATGCTATAAATCGTAATAAAAAAGTAACCTAAAAGAGTAATTATTAATCTAAAAGAGTTCATTTATATAAAAATTCCTAAAATTTTTGGAGCTCATTTAAAATAGGGTTTTTAGCCCAGCCCAGATAAGCCCGCTAGCTTATAGGGCTTGAACAATGTGCGTTTTGCCGGCCCGTGGTCAAATTAAAAATAAGTAAAATATAAAATAAAATGCTAAAAATAACAAGAGGAGTCCAAACTTAAAGTCTTAAACCATGCATATAAATATTACAAAGTTCAAAACCTAAATATAAAAAATATTTTCCTATACGGTTGTATCCAAAATATTTACATAAAATGACAATGATTTTAGATTGAAGTTACACAACCAAATATTTACTTGAAGTCAAAATTAATAAGTATTATTAAGACTATTTTATTTATGAATTTTAGACTTAGTTAGCAGATATTAAACACCATGTAATATTATATTATCAATATTTATGTTAACATTTTAATATTTAAATTTAAATTATAAAAAATATATTATTTTAAAAAGAGTGGGTACGTAGTTGTGAGTTGAGCTAATGTTCGTTGCCCACTAAAATAATGGGTGAGCCCGATTTGATCCGTAAAATTTCAAAACCTATACCGGATGGGATTGGCCAACCCATACTAACAGCTAGAATCGGTAACGGTCATTTTCACTAATTTCCCGGTTGCCGTAGTAAGTTAAGTCAAAATAAGACTACTCATATTAACCGAGAGCATTGAATGATGAATATAATTTTCCAAATAAAAAAAAAGTATATATTTGTAAACAATAGAGAGGAATTATAAAGTATCAAGAATTTTTCCTGTGTACTTGTTCATTTTCACCCACTTCTCTCTCGCTGAAAATAAGTTCACCCAATATAAGACTGTTTTATTATTGAATGACAAATATAACTATACAAATACAAAAAATAAAAATATTCTAAAGTATTAGTTAATAAAGTTTGAAAACTATCTAGGACGACATACAATAGCGCAATCAGAATTCAATCTAGTAAAGTCAAATCCAAGGATCTGAGATATGCAAACCTAATTCAAGTTGGGCTGCCACGATTGTCCTATTTTGAATGGAGTATATTGAGCACCAAATGTGGGAATTCCAACTTTTGAAGGAGTCAATAGTGTTGTTTTCTTCCCCCACAAAACACTTCTGTTGAAAAAATTGCTAATGAATACCTTCAGAATAGCGTGGGCAAAAACAAATTATGTTAGATTTTTATTAAGTTTGGACTGTGGCCTACACATTACTAATTCATTTTATATTTATACACATTAAATTGTATAATTATTTTATATATCTTATTTGGTGATAATATCTAGGAAGATTTTTACATGAGATTGGACTCTTAGATGACTTATTTTTGATGAGAAGGATAAGAAGTCTACTAACTATGGGGTTCCAAAACTGTGTTCCATCATACCAGACTAATATGCATATAGTTTTTTATGTGCATATATGTGTTTCAATCTATAGATGCGCTTAGAAATAAATTATTCATATTTAAATAACTCGTGTAGCTGTGAAAATATCATATTGAGATAAATCATTCAACTTTTAAAAAAGATTGAATGATGATTTAGGGACCGAGTGCATGTCTAAAATCAAAAGTTTATGTATTTGCATGAAAATCGACCAACTGAAAATTCCATTGTGGGAACATAGTGTTACTGTTTTAATCTCATAAGTTTGCATCGTTTAAATTATTATTGCAACTTTCGTTTTAGTTATACAAATTATTTTCAACTCTTACAGAATATAAATCAGATCATCAATCTAGTACTCGTCTAATCCGTACTGTTTTCTCCCTAATTTCTGTGGGACTCAGCCCCAATCTTGATTGGATAACTATATTTACATACAACCGCATTATATTTCTGAGAGTGTGTCTTGAGCATATAAAATATTGATGTTGTTGCCAAGGAATATGGTCTAAAACTTACTTATTGGTGTTTACGATAATTAGATTTTATTTTGTCCCATTACATGTTTGCTTGATATGCATGCATGTGAACCAGGTGATATGTCGAACTAGAAAAACAAGTGGTTGCAGAGGAATCCAAAAAAGGTGAGTGTCACATCTGCAGTTTCGTTGGAAGCGTAGTGGACTAAAGTAGTAATTTTATTATATAAAAAGTAAAATATTATAACTCACAATACAATTTTCACAAGTTTAACTCAAAGGTTGCAGCACTTCTAACACTCTTCATACAAAATTTATAAAGAAGCTAATGCTTTGTATTCACATGCGCACACACAATTTTTTTTAATACTCTCACATATATGTTACTGTTTTAATAGGGAAATTTTAAATTAATCCGGGAAAGAAAAGGGTCGCGGGTCAGGATTTTTTTTTTCCACTTAATTAATTAAATAAATAAATAATATTAATTAATTAAAAATTTAAAGAAAATTTGGTCCAAAAAGATTATCAATCAATCATATCAATTGACCAAATCCGAATCCGAATCCGAATCCGAATCCAGCCGTAGCCGAAGCCGAAGCCGAGCCGAGCCGAGCGAGCGACGACGACGACGGCGCGAGGGGAGACCCTCTTCTTGACCCTTTAGCAACATGAAGGAGTGCTTCTACTTTTAAGTAGGAGACTTTTCATTTCCACCACCTATGTGGGACCAAAGCTTATTTAATAAAGCAAGAGAGAACATATCATTTCCTCTCCACTTCTTTTTTCCTCAATTTCCCATTCAACCTATCAATTAAACCCAACAATCCCCCACATGAATGGGGAATGTCTACAAGATAAAGGAATGCACAGATAAGTGTGTGATATACAAGCGAAGATTAATTGCATCTGGATAAGTAAGTTTCCCTTTGAACTTTCCATAGTGAACTTATATAGGATATACTCGATCAATCGGTAGATGCGATATCTTTGAACCGTCGAACTTTGTTGTATAACTAGACAACATAAGTCACACAATCAATCATCAACCATCTATGGTTCTCACGGTTGTGTACGTTTCAGCCATGAACACCGCCTGGTTTCGTGAATGCATAGAGAATGGGCCTTTACCGTCATTTCCCTTGAAGCGGCTTATACTTCACATTCACATAGGTGATTTCTAAACGTGTAGTCCTATAGACACACTATTTAGTCATTTTCTGTCAGATTTAGATAATCATTAAAAAACCTTTAAAACTTTATTAACTGATTAAAAAGCCTTAAGGTTTTATCCTTTGTTTCTGAACATTGTCATCATCACGAGAATGGGTTGAGTTATTTGACAATGTTGAACCGTCAATCATAACTTTGTTTGATCTCTTTGAACCTAGTTCTTGGGATCTCCAGTCTACTAGGTAGAGTTACCGCCATGTTGACTTGTCCTAGGCCTTAACCCCATTCCCCTCGATGATCTTTCAACAGCCTCTCTAGATAAGCCTTTTGTTAGTGGATCCGATACATTATCTCTTGACTTTACGTAATCAATAGTGATAACACCACTAGAGAGTAGTTGTCTAACAGTATTGTGTCGCCGTCGAATGTGACGCGATTTTCCATTATACATAAAATTTCCTTCCCTCCCTATTGCCGCTTGGCTATCACAATGTATACATATGGGTGCCAAAGGTTTGGGCCAAAATGGAATATCTTCCAAAAAATTTCGAAGCCATTCAGCTTCTTCACCAGCCTTGTCTAAAGCTATAAATTCAGACTCCATTGTAGAGCGGGCGATGCATGTCTGTTTTGATGATTTCCAAGACATTGCTCCTCCACCAATGGTGAAAACATATCCACTTGTGGATTTAACTTCAGATGATCCGGTGATCTAGTTTGCATCACTATATCCCTCAATTACTGCGGGATATTTATTATAATGCAAAACATAGTTTTGGGTGTGTTTCAAATACCCCAAGACTCGTTTCATTGCCATCCAATGAGTTTGATTAGGATTATTCGTGAATCGACTCAACTTGCTAATAGCACATGCTATATCTGGTCGTGTACAATTCATAATATACATCAAACTTCCCAAAACTCGTGCATAGTCCAATTGTGAGTCACTTTTACCTTCATTCTTTTAAAGTGCAAAACTTACATCAATTGGAGTTTCTGTAACATTGAAATTTAAATATTTAAACTTATCAAGTATATTTTCAATATAATGTGACTGTGATAATTCTAGACCTTGTGGAGTTTTATGGATCCTAATTCCTAAGATTAAGTCAGCAACCCCTAAGTCTTTCATGTCAAATTTGCTAGCAAGCATACGCTTCGTAGCATTTACATTGGCAATGTCTTTACTCATTATCAACATGTTATCAACATATAAACAAACAATGACTTCATGATTTGGAGTATTTTTAATGTAAACACATTTGTCACATTCATTAATCTTAAATCCATTTGCCAACATTGTTTGGTCAAATTTTGCATGCCATTATTTAGGTGCTTGTTTAAGTCCATAAAGTGACTTAACAAGTTTGCGCACTTTCCTTTCTTTACCTGGAACTACGAAACCCTCAGGTTGTTCCATGTAAATTTCTTCCTCCAATTCTCCATTTAAGAAAGCCGTCTTAACATCCATTTGATGAATTTCAAGACCATATACAGCTGCAAGTGTCACTAACACCCGAATAGATGTTATTCTTGTTACCGGCGAGTATGTGTCAAAGTAATTAAGACCTTCTTTTTGTCTATAACCTTTGACCACAAGTCTTGCATTATATTTATCAATAGTGTCATCAGCTTTCATTTTCCTTTTAAATATCCATTTTGATCCTAAAGGTTTATTTCCAGGAGGAAGATCAACCAATTCCCATGTATGGTTATTCAAAATTGATTGAATCTCACTATTGATTGCCTCTTTCCAAAATGTTGAATCAGAAGAAGACATTGCAGCTTTAAATGTTTGAGGCTCATTTTCAAGCAAGAATGTCATAAAATCTGGTCCAAAGGAAGTAGATATCTTTTGACGTTTGCTACGCCTTGGATCCTCTTTGGTTGGTTTACTTTCCTTTTGAACTTCTCTTGGTCGTTTAGATCTTTCACTTGAGGATTCACTTTTAGTTTTATACGGATAAATATTTTCAAAAAATTCAGTATTATCTGATTCAATTAACGTATTAACATTAATTTCAGGATTGTTCGATTTGTGAACTAAAAATCGACAAGCTTTGCTGTTTGTAGCATAGCCAATAAAAACACAATCCACGGTCTTTGGTCCAATTTTTACCCTTTTGGGCAAAGAAACTTGGACCTTTGCTAAACACCCCCACACTTTGAAATATTTCAAGTTGAGTTTTCTTCCTTTCCATAGTTCATATGGAATAGTTTGTGTTTTGCTGTGGGGTACTCTGTTGAGTATTCGATTAGCTGTAAGGATAGCTTCCCTCCATAAGTTCTGCGGTAAACCGGAACTTATTAATAAAGCATTCATTATTTCTTTTAATGTTCGGTTTTTCCTTTCCGCAACTCCATTTGATTGAGGTGTGTAGGGGGCAGTAGTTTGATGAATAATTCCATATTCTAAACATATCTTTTCAAAAGGAGATTCATATTCTCCACCCCTATCACTTCTAATCATTTTTATCTTTTTATTCAATTGATTTTCTACTTCGTTCTTGTATTGCTTAAATGCATCAATTGCTTCATCCTTACTATTAAGCAAATATACATAATAATATCGAGTGCAATCGTCAATAAAAGTTATAAAATACTTCTTTCCACCACGAGTTGGTGTAGACTTCATATCACAAATGTCTGTGTGAATCAATTCTAAGGGACTAGAATTCCTTTCAATAGATTTATAAGGATGCTTAGCATACTTAGATTCAACACATACTTGACATTTTGATTTATTGCAATCAAAGTTAGGCAATATATTTAAATTAATCAGTTTTCGCAAGGTTTTATGATTGATATGTCCTAAATGTGAATGCCATATATTATTTGACTCAAGTAAGTAAGAAGAAGCTTGAACTTTATTATTATCAACAACCATTACATTTAGTTTGAAAAGACCCTCAGTGAGGTAGCCTTTTCCTAGATACATTTCATTCTTACTGACAACTACTTTGTCTGAAACTAGAACACACTTGAATCCATTCTTGATAAGAAGGCCGGCAGACACCAAATTCTTTCGCATTTCTGGAACAAGATACACTTTGTTCAGCGTCACCACCTTGCCGAATGTCATTTTCAGAAATACTCTCCCATATCCTTCAATCTTTGCAGTTGCAGAATTTCCCATATAGATCGTCGCATCAGGTGCTGCAGGGGAATAAGTAGAGAAGGCTTCTCGGACTGCACACACATGCGAAGTAGCTCCCGAATCAAGCCACCATTCTTTGGGATTACCTATTAGGTTGCATTCTGATAGCATTGCACACAGATCATCAATACCTTCTTTATTTTCCGCCATATTGGCTTGTCCCTTTCTCTTGTCCTTTTTTGGAAGACGATAATCTGGAGCTTTGTGTCCAACTTTCCCACAATTATAACAATTGCCCTTGAACTTTTTCTTGTTCTGCTCCTGATTCTTTCCAAAAGGTTGCTTCCTTTTCTTATTCTTTGGAGCAGCATCTTCATCGATGTTCGCTCCCATAATTGTTGAATTTCCACGCAACTTCTTTTCTGCTATTTTGTTATCTTCCTCAATCTTGAGACGAATCACAAGATCTTCTAACTTCATTTCCTTACGCTTGTGCTTTAGATAATTTTTGAAATCTCTCCACGAAGGAGGCAATTTTTCTATCATCGCAGCCACTTGAAATGCTTCATTAACTACCATACCTTCAGCAATAAGGTCATGAAAAATAAGTTGTAGTTCTTGAACTTGGGTTCCAACAGTTCTGCTATCTATCATTTTATAGTCTAGGAACTTAGCAACCACAAATTTTTTCAAGCATGCGTCTTCAGTCTTATACTTCTTCTCAAGTGCATCCCATAATTCTTTAGAAGTTTTCACAGCACTATAGACATTGTACAAATCATCATCCAAAGCACTTAGGATGTAGCCCTTGCATAGAAAATCTGCCTGTGTCCATGCCTCAGTAATCATAAATTTTTCATTGGCTGGCATATCAACAGCGGGCACAGGAGGATCTTCGTTAGTGAACTTCTGCATACCCAGAGTGGTAAGCCAAAAGAACACCCTTTGCTGCCATCCTTTGAAGTTGGCTCCAGAAAATTTTCCTGGTTTTTCTGCCGGTGGCACAGAAGTGTGGCTTGTTGCAGCACTAGTCGCAGAAGTAGTAGCAGTATCACTTGTCATTTCTTTTCATTGTCAAAATAGACAAACTGTCTTAATATTTCAGAATATCAGACCTTTTATAAAAACAACGACGAAGTTTTTATACTCTTCAAATCATTGTACAAGTATGAACTTTAATATTCCAACGAAATTTTTATACTCTTCAAATCAGAATATTTATTTTATACGGAGTAGAAAACCACACAGGTTTTAGTCTCCAAAGACAGAATACAGTTTGATTAGAAAACAATAATAATAATAATTTCCTTAAGATTGTTAGTAAACTGTATTGAAAAATATTAAAATAGTAACAAAAAAACTAAAAGAAATAAAACACAGAATCTGGAAATTAATTCAAGAACAAAATCGAGCCCACTGACTGCACAGTGTGTCCTTAAGGAAATTATTCCCCTCAAAGTACCCGAGGTTTTGGAAAGATTCCTCCCAGGATAGAACGATTTACTCACCAAAGTAGAGGTACTGCTAATTTTTAGTGACTGTGAACCACTTGATGGCTGTATTTCACACGAGTTTTAGGAAGTGCAGAAAGAAGAAGAAGATGGTATGTTCAGAATTTCGTATGGAACATTCTGAGGATTAATAGATATATATAGATTGTTTACACCTTTTAAGAAAAGGCACCTGTTGGGAAAAAGTTTGCCTGTTGAGAAAATGTTTGCAACTTTTCGGAAAAGGTTGCAACCTTTCAAAAATCTGTTGAAAAAAAACGGAGGGAAATTTTAAATTAATTTAGGAAAGAAACGGGTTGCGGGTCAGGATTTTTTTTTCCACTTAATTAATTAAATAAATAAATAATATTAATTAATTAAAAATTTAAAGAAAATTTGGTCCAAAAAGATTATCAATCATATCAATTGACCAAATCCAAATCCAAATCCAAATCCAAAGCCGAAGCCGAAGCCGAAGCCATAGCCGTAGCCGAAGCCGAGCCAAGCGAGCGAGCGACGACGACGGCGCGAGGGAAGACCCTCTTCTTGACCCTTTAGCAACATGAAGGAGTGCTTCTACTTTTAAGTAGGAGACTTTTCATTTCCACCACCTATGTGGGACCAAAGCTTATTTAATAAAGCAAGAGAGAACATATCATTTCCTCTCCACTTCTTTTTCCCTCAATTTCCCATTCAACCTATCAATTAAACTCAACAATATATTCGCTACACATGGATGCTTTACACACATATATAGCGAAACAATTCTGCCATATAGAAGCTTTTAGAATATAATCTTGCAGCCTTCTTTGACAAAATACTTCACCTCCATAAGATGTCATTTTTATGTAGAAACTTCAAGCAATTTGATTCCAAATTGGCTATTTCTCCATCAGCTTTGGTGCAATAATTTTTGAATTTTATATAGCTTAATTTGAATTATAATACTCCCCCTCAAATTAAGCTTATCATACTGAGCTTCTCTTAGAGCATGTGGAATACATATGCTTTCAATGGCTTCATAAATATATCTTCCAACGGATCTTCTGTGAGACAATAGATTAACTCCACTATATTGTTCTTCACTTGCTCACAGATAAAATGATATTTTGTATTGACGTGCTTATTTTGACTGTGCGACACTAGATTCTTCACGAGTGATATTGTATATTTTATGTCGATATAAATTATGATTGGGGCTTCTTGTGCAAACGACAATTCTTTCAAAAGATTCTTCAACCAAATTGCTTGACAGATACATGCTGCAACGGTTATGTATTCTGCTTCACATGTTGAAAGAGCAACAGATTATTGTTTCTTCGATGATCATGAAAATTTTGTTGAGCCAAGCTGGAATAAGTATTCGGGAGTGCTTTTTCGATCATCCAAGTCCCCCCCATAATCACTGTCTGAGTAGCCAACCAACTTTGAATTTTTGAAGTGTGTATAAAAGAGACCATGATCCACTGTACCTTTGATGTATCTCAAAATTCTCTTTGAGGTAATTCAATGATTTTGTTTTGTCTTCTCCATAAATCTGCTAACTAGTCCAAGTGCATACACAATATCTGTTCGCGAGATAGTCAAATACCTTAAACTTCCAATTATGCTTTTAAAGAAAGTTGGATAAACTGACTCGCTCGTTGAGTCAATCCTTAACTTCATGCCTAGTTTTGATGGCATGGCTACAGGCTTACAATCAAGCATTCTGAACTTTTTTAGAATTTTCTCTGCAAATTTCCTTTGAGACATAAATATGCCACCTCTCACTTGTTTCACTTCGACTCTAAGAAAGTATGACATTTCACCAATGTCTGTCATTTCAATTTCTTTAGTCATAGCTTTCTTAAAGTCATTGAACATACCTAGATTGTTTCTTATGAAAATCATATCATCCACGTATAAACATACGATCATGATGTCACCGGCCTTATCTTTCTTCGTGTATAATGCATGCTCGTATGCACTTTTTACGAATTCATTCTTCTCAAAGTATTCATCAATTCTAGTATTCCATACCCATGGAGCTTACTTTAATCCATACAAAGCTTTCTTCAGAAGATAGACTTTGGCTTTCTTTCCTTGCTTTATATATCCAAGCGACTGCTCGATGTAAACTTCTTCTTTCAAGTAGCCATTTATAAATGCCGACTTCACATTTTTGATAAATCTTCCATGATTTTGTGTTGCAATTATTTGTAAAAGCTTTATGGTATCAATCCTTGCGATCGGGGCAAACACTTCATCATAATCTACTCCATATTTTTGTTTGTAGCCTTTTGCAACGAGTCTTGCTTTGTAATTTTTTCACTTTTCCTTCTTGTTGGTTTTCGTTTTGTACACCTATTTGACTCCAATAGGACTATGTCCTTCTGGCAGACTTATTGACTTCCATGTGTCATTTCTTATGATGACAATAATTTTTTTGTCCATTGCCTTTTTCCATTTAACATCTTTAGTTGCCTCTTCATATGTTACTGGATCACACTCAGTCATTAAAAAAAATAATGAATAATTGAGAGATGTTTCAATCGGATCAGTATCATCATAAATTTCACAGAAACTTCGTGTCTTCGTGGGAGTTTCACTTGAACTGCTGTTACTTGGTGATGTAGATGTTGAAGGAGTTGGTGCAACAGAGTTTTGTGGTGGACTTTGTCCATCACCTTTTTTATTTTGATCAACAAAATCATCATCATCTTCATCACGGAAGAATAATCCTTCAACTTTCTTTTCTTCTTTGCTCCATTTCCAGTAATCAGCTTCGTCAAACTCAACATCTCTTGAGATGATGACCTTCTTAGTGAGAGGATTATACAACGTGTAAGCTTTGCTTCTTTTATCATTTACAAAAAAGATGCACTTTTCTACTCTATCATCAAGCTTCTTCTTAACTGTTCAGGAACATGGGCATATGCTATACAACCAAATATCTTGAGATGTCCAACTCCAAGATTTTAACCACTCCATGCTTTATTTGGTATCATATATTGTACACTCTTTGTTGGACAACGATTTAAGAAATAAACTGCATATTGAACAACTTCAGCCCAGAACATTTCATGGTAAATGCTTACCTTTCACCCTACTCCATGCCTTGTTGAGAATGGTATGATTCTTTCTTTTTGCGACTCCATTTGTTGAGGCATGTATCTAACTATCAACTGATGAATAATCCTATACTTTTTAACGAAATCTTCAAATACATTTTCAGTGTATTCACCTCCTCTATCAGATCTAAGTATCTTCAGATAATACCCACTTTATTTTTCCACCATCGCATTTAACTCTTTAAATTTTTTAAGATTTTCTGATTTTTCTTTAAGAATATATACCCAACTTTTTCTACTGAAATCATCAATAAAAGTTAGGTAATACTTGTTTCCACCCAGTGATGGTATGTCAAACAGACCAGCTAAATCCGAGTGTATAATTTATAGAGTCTTCTAGCTATTCTGGAATTTCCAACTTCAAAAACTTTGTCGGTGTTGTTTTCTTTTGATACAAGCTTCACACAGTTGTTCAGGTGAATTTATTTTTGGCAAACGGTTTACCATTTTCTCTTTTGCTAACAACTTTAGACCAGAAAATCAAAGATGCCCATATCTCAAGTGCCAAATCCACAAGATATTTTTTATAGATGTCTTCATGCACTTCACATCAACAGACTTGATATCAATAGTGAACATACAGTTTCACGTCATATTAACCTTGAAAACAAATTCTTTATTTTTGTTTCTCAGGATCATTGAACAATTCTTTATCTGCACTTTGTATCCTATTTCAGAAAGCTAGCCAAGGTTGATGATATTGCTTTTCAAAGCTGGTACATAGTAGACATCAGGAATAAATTTCTTCTTTTAATTTTTTTGAGTAATTCTAATTTTGCCTTTTCCTTTGATAGGAACTCGTGATTCATTGTCAAAGGGTACTTGTGTAACATCCCTAAAAAAATGCCCACAAAATACCTTAAGAATGCCTTGAAAGTAGGCCACTTATGTAACGCATTATCCTTAATCTTTTTGGAAAATCCGAGTTTGGAATATCAATCAGGGGGTCAAAACCTGCGGGAAAATGGTCTCGGTGGATTTTTAGGACCCGTAGATCGGAAGATAGATTTTTGAAAAAGACTACAAAATAGTGTGGTTCGCCACAGGACCGCATCGCGGACCTTGGATAGTTTTTCGGACGAGATGACCACGTTGCAGACCTGAGAAGCAGCACAAGACAGCATGGTCCGCGACAGGACCGCGTCGCGGACTTAGGAGGGTCTTCTGGGCGAATTTAGTTTTTTTTAGGGCGTTTTAGATTTTTTCCAAATTATTAGTTAATGAAGCTAGATGTTTTAGGACCTAATTCAACTTTATAAATTAACCTAAACTTCTAATTCAATTCATTCTTCTACAATTCATCTATCAAATATTTTTCTCTCTACAAAAAGGCTCTCAAGGGTTTCCATTGAAGACTTCAAGCAAATTCACTCAATTTCTCCATCAAAATTCTCAAGTTTTTCCAAATTAAATTGTGTTGTCACTCAAGGTATGTGGGTATTGATTCATGGATCTTTTTATCCATGAAGCCCAATCAATTTCTCAAGGTTTTCTATCAAATTAAAGTATGATATTTTATGGGTTTTGTGATCTCTATTTCAATTGCATGAATTTTGATTTAAAGTATGATCATGAGTCTATTTTGATATAAATTGATGGTTATTGAATTAAATTGAAGAGTTTTTCCATTAATTCTCCTATTTTGATTTCTAGGGTTCATGATCTAAATTATGAGTATTTTGATTTATACTTCTAAAGGATATTATCTATATGAATTATGTATGGGTTGATATAAAGTTTATGATCATGCATGTTTTCAAGTTAATTCCATAATTTTTGAGTCAATTGATCATGCATTCATGTCATACCCTAATTCCAAGTTCAAGCTATGGTCATAAAATTTTAAAGTATGAATTATGACTATGTATTTCCATTATGATCATAAATTATAAGTATGTTTCAAATTATGGTTTTTCATGCAAGTTATGAAGTAAGGCGATCTAAGGCCTAACGATATGTATTATGCAAATATGATTGTAATGATGAAATGACAATTCTCACATTATAAGTATGTTATGAAAATGAACTATTCTATGATTTCAAGCCTATGATCATGTCTATGATTTATGAAATTATGATCTTATGTTATGTATGTACTCCATGAGATTTGACTTAGCACCGAATATGGACTTGAGGTGGGGGCTCGAAGCAAGGGGTCCTTATATAAAGTCTCTTGTCTCATAACTACGTGCCACCGTAGGATTGCCTTTATGGCCTAGCTAGTGGATCCACAAATAGTACATGTTCATGATTAAGAGTCTACCTTGGCAAAGTAGCCTCCCTTTTCTCAATATGGGGATCATCGAATTCCATGTTATAGCTCGCATGGTATTATTATCGGTTATGGTTCCTATCCCACATATGTATAATTTCTTAACTATGTTATGATTTAGAACTTATGCTTTTAAATGCTTTGGTCAATATGAGTTTCTCATGACTTTACATATTCCAACTTAACATGCATTTTACTTGACCTTTGCATTCCATGATTTACGTTGCATGTCACGCCCTCATACTTAGTACATCCCTACGTACTAATGCATATTTTTTGCCTACATTATCTCATAATATAGGGGTTGAGGTTGAAGATCCTTATCGTCCACGTAACTAGTAGGCGTTCCTATCCGAAGGTGTTGTGGTGAGTCCTCATTGACCGGGACTAGTTTCAAGTTGGTTACTATTTTCTATTTAAAAGACTTTTGTTTACGTCGTAAACTTGAGGGTGAGCCAGGGACATGTCTTAGCCCCCGCCCATATTTATGTTTAGAGGCATCTAGTTGGACATGTATTTGAGTCTGTGTTGTCATAAAATATTTTTTAGATTTCTATTCATAGTTTAGACTCTCTTATGATGTTTCCACTTTTATAATTTGACCTATGTGTGCTTATGATATGTAAAATAGGCTTGGTTGGAGCCCTTCGGAGTTTCGATCACCGTGTTATGACTAAGTCCTAGATCGGATCATGACAACTTGACCATTAACAGATTTATCCAATTCAGAAAATAGCTTCTTTTGGCCAAACATATTGTTGTTGGTGCAACTATCCAAATTCCAAATATTCTTCTTGGATTTTTTTTATCTTCCTTGTATGTGAAGAAAATGCGAGATTCTCACTTTTCAACTTCAATAACTGCTACATGGCTTCTTTCTTTCTATTTAGGAGAAAATCTATACTCATAACTATAGTGGCCATATTTATCACAATTATAGTAATGCACTTTAGATTTATATCCCTGCTGAGATCTGCCTTTACTTCGACTTCTACCTCGACCTCTTCGTCTACGACTTATAGCATGATAGTATTCACTTGATTATTCTCTATCATATGATTGGTTGCCTCATTCACTCTGTCCCCATCCACCTCTGTTTCTACCTCTATCTCCTTCACTGTATCCTTCACGGTTGTTTGAACTTTATCCTAAGTTGTTTCTCATTCTGCCTTCAGTTAAGGATAACTTACTTTGCAAAGCTTGATCCAGACTTTCGGAATCATCACTTTATTTCATCTTTTGCTCATGGGCTTGAAGAGAACCCACAAGCTCATCAAAGGTTATCTGTGATAAATTCTTTGATTCTTCGATGGCAGAAACTATGTAATTGAATTTGCATGCCAATGACCACAAATTATTTTCCATGATTCTAACATCATCAAGAACTTCTCCATTATTTTTTATCCTGTTTTGCCACCAATTTAACTTAGGTAACATAATCATCCACGCTTTTTGATGTTTTCATTTTTAACATCTCAAATTCAGCTCTAAGGGTTTGCAAATGTACCTTTTTTGCCTTTTTCGCTCCTTGAGGAGATTTTTGCAAAATCTCCCATGCCTCTTTTGATGTCTTTAATCCAGAAATTTTCTCAAAGGTTGATTCATCAATACTTTGATATCAACCTTTGATAAATTGTGCTCAATGATTTGCTATCTCTTTCTTGATTTTTTCTCAAAACTTATTTTTCTTTGTTTGATAAAGCCTCTTCAGCTACTGCATCTAATGGCACATCATAACTAGTTTCAATGAGATCCCAATAATCAATTTCACCAAGTAGGACTTTCATCTTGATACTCTAGTTGCCATAATTTGACTTTGTCAATTTTGGGACTTGAAACTGAAATATATTTGACATCGTGGCATGTATATAACTTGAGCTCTGATACCAGTTGTTGGAAGCGTAGTGGACCAAAGTAGTAATTTTATTAAACAAAGAGTAAAATATTATAACTCACAATACAATTCTCACAAGTTTAACCCAAGTGTTGCGGCACTTCTAACGCTCTTCATACAAAATTTATAAAGAATCTTCTGTTTCATATTCAGATGCGTACAGACATGATTTTTTTAATACTCTCACACATATATTCCCTACACATGAATGCTTCACACACATGTATATAGCAAAACAATGCCGCCATAAAGAAGCTTTTAAAATATGGTCTTGCAGCATTCTTTGAAAAAATACTTCACCTCCATAAGATGTCATTATCATGTAGAAACTTCATGCAATTTGATTTCAAATTGGCTACTTCTCCATCAGCTTTGGTGCAACAATTTTGGACTTTTATATGGCTTAATTTGAATTCTAATAAGTCCAACCTAATAACCGGATATGCCAATGCACTTATGCCACTTAGGGCAAATAATGAAGTTGTAAAACTAATTTCACCATTTATAAAATACTCAAGTCTGAGGGTTTTTTCGTAACTCTATTAAAAATAACCCTTTCATTGGGAGGTTTTGTCACGACCCAAGCCTAGGGCCTAGATGTGACATGGCGAATGAGGAACCCGAAAGTACCTCAAACAAGCCTCTTAGCATTCTTTTAGCCTTTCATAGGTAATGATGATAAATAGACAAGCGGAAATCATAATAATAAATCTTCAACTTACATATGTCCAACAATACCTCTAACTATTAGATTTAATGGGGCTAAGACAAGTTCCTAGCTCACCCTCAATCATAATAGAAGAAATGCCATAATAAAATATCTTAACATATCATAAGCTAGAAAGACAAAGGAGTATTGTTCCCGGAACATGGGAACTCACCAAAAGTAGTCTTCAATGGAATATCAACTAGCCACGTGGAGTAGAACGAGGAGGAGCACCGATCCCTACATGGTGATATCATGTAGGCAAAAGAGTATGCGTTAGTACTTTGAATATACTAAGTATGTAAGGATGCATGAACATTGAGAAAATATTATAACATTTATGTAATATGGAACATAATGTAATACATGCATAATAAATCATATGGATATCCTTTAAAACATTCATTTTGTGGGAAGCTAACCATATGTAATGACCTTGAGGGTGATTTTCAAAAATTTGTACAAAACACGCGTGAATAGTAACACGCGTGAACAGTAACTTTTTGGGCAGAAAATGCCCCTTTCTTCCCATTTCAATATTTTTCATCATTTGTTTGAGTTCTTGAACTCCTTGAGGTGATTTGAGAAGAGATTTTTGAGGCAAAGTGTTGGGTAAGTGATTTTTGACCTAAAACCTTCCTTTTTCATTAAGTTTTTGACGATTTTAACTCTTAAATTTTAGTTTCAAACCCCAAAAATCTTTGTTTCTTCCCTAATCCGAATTTAAGGAAAATTGTGATTTCCAACTCGTTTTGAGCTCTATTTTTATGGGTTTTTCAACCATGAGTTCCTTATTACCAATAGAATGGGATTGTTCAATAAATTTCCAGATTTGACCCTTTTCGAAAATAGTTAATTTTTGGACCATTTTACCCCCGGTTCCGAAACCTATCAATATGGGTGTCATTGGACTCCTTGTGACGTGTATGTTTCATTGTTGATAGTGGGTTGTCATTCCAGGCACTGAATTCGATAGTTGCTTGTCCGGTGGAGGTATTCGAGTGCGGCTTCGGCAATTGAGGTAGGTTTGGCTATCTTTCTTTGAGATTGAGATGGGGTAATTAGTCATTCATATGTTATAGACTTTGAGATGGGGTTGTAGTATGAGTTGAGAATGTTATATATATTGTGATGTCCGTGTGGAGGCTTATTTATTAATGTGTTGCCGTGACGGGGTTTATTTGTATTACATAGCCCGTGTGGGGGCCTTATTTGTTATCTTATTTGCTTTGAGAGCATGTGAATTATGATTTGCCTAAGAGAGAGGCTTGAGTATATTATTTGACTTGTGATGCCGCCTGAGAGATTGAGTTGGGGGTTTTGAGCATACTTGAGTATTGAAATATTGTTGAGAAAGGGGTGAATATTTAAATGAAAGTGTGTTCTTCCCGTTACTATTTATTGAGGGTGAATATCATGTGTAGGTTAAGTTTTGAGAACTTTGAACCTTATACCACATGTGAGTTGATTATTACTTCCATGCATATGTGTTTTGATGCATTCATCCTCATTCATCATATCATGAAACATGGGAAGTTGAGAAATATGGAAATTCTTTTTGAGAAAGAAAATGAAACACCTTTAAACCTTTGTATCTTGAGTCCCTGACCGAGGCAGTTTTCCGGCAGGGTAGTGGATACATTGTGATCCCAACCTTTGTATCTTGAGTCCCTGACCGAGGCAGTTTTCCGGCAGGGTAGTGGATGCATTGTGATCCTAACCTTTGTATCTTGAATCCCTGACCGAGGCAGTTTTTCGGCAGGGTAGTGGATGCATTGTGATCCCTTGACCACGAGGAGGTGGCAAGGATAATGAGATATTGTGATTGAGGTATATGGTCTGCGAGACCCCCATGGGTCCTGCTTGGTAGCACAGCTCGGCAGGTGTATACGACAGGCTGTGCGATAGTCTTGATTCCATCGTACCACCACATCATTGCATCATCATATTGCATTGCATTGCATTGATATCTGTGCTGCTTGAATTATCTGATTAATTGTGATTATGAGCTGTTATTATGGGTTTACTTTACTCGCGCCAATATATATATAAACTGGCAGCACCGATGCCGAAGTGGGACTTTTCTGTATACAGGTGGAAGCGTTCCTTAGTTTATTTCATAGGTTTGATTAATTCCTTATACTCAGTCAGCTAAAACCTACTGAGTACATGTGAATTGTACTCACCCCTACTTCTGTGTCCCTTTTTGATGCAGATACTAGTCGGGGTACCCCACGTGGCAGTTAATATTCTAGCGGATTGTGTATTCTCAGATTAGTGGTGAGGTCCTAGAATTCGGATCGTCACTAGTCTATCTTTATTTTTCAGTCTTTTGTATCATTCAGAGACTTATGTTGTATCTTCAGATTTGAACCTTGTATTAGATGCTCTTTATACTTATGACACCAGGTTTTGGGATAATTTCTTTATTTTTTTTTCTTTTTATTTAAATCGTGGCATCACTTTCCCCTTTGGGAGTCTTGTATGAGTTTTATTTTTAGGGTTACACATCAGATTGGGTTTTGAGATGTGTGCCATCATAACCTCAATTTTTGGGTCGTGACAATTGGTATCAGAGCACTAGGTTCACCGGTCTTATAAGTTAAAGAGCAGGGTGTCTAGTAGAGTCTTGCGGATCGGTACGTAGACGTCCGTACTTATCTTCGAGAGGCTACAAGATACTTAATAGAAGAAACTCTTTCCTTTGATTCCTTTCGTGCGAATTATTCATATTAAGTGTTGTATACCTCTAATCTATTCCTTCCGCATTAAAAGTAACTGTCGGGTTCGAAATAGCGGCTCTTGCTTAAGGATGATTTAGTGATGCCTATTCGAGCCTGATTATGAGTATGAAGATGTGGAGCAACAAAAAAAAGTATGGAAGATGGTCGGTTAGACTTTGATAGTTAGATTTCAAATTTTAGATATCTAATTAGCCCACTTTGGATTCCTTTGAGATCTGTGGTTCCACCTATGTCTTCTAGCGTTGCTATGTTTACTTAGGAGCAAAAGAGATTTGGAGAGATTCGTCAAGGTATTGTCTCCCAAGTTTGAGGTTATCACTGTTGAGAAGGCTTATATCTTTTTGACCAAGTGTCAGGACAGGTTGTTCAAAATTGGGTATCTTGAAGGCATATGGAATGTCTTATTTCTTTTTATAATTGCGGGAATGGCTAAGAAGTGATAGAGGTCTGTTCTTGCTCATAGACCTGTCGGTCCTCCTATGATGAGTTGGGAGTAGTTTACTTAGGTTGTTTTGTGATGGTGAGTTTGAATAAGGGGCAAATATGTGATTCTTCTTCTATTTAGCCAGGGTCACAAGTTGTCTGCAATACACCAGTTTTAGTTGTTTGAGGTTCTTTATGGAGTACTCGAGGTGGTGGTTGTAGTAGTTCACAAGCTAAGGGTGACCATTAATTATGCTATGCTATACTAGGTAAATTTGAGGCAGAGGCCTCTGATGTGGTTATTACATGTATTGTTCTGGTTTGCCATCATTTTACGTCAGTATTATTTGACCCAGGGTCTACCTATTCTTATGTGTCGATTTATTTCGATGTGGGTATTGATTATGTGAGTGAGTCCCTTATTGTGCCTATTACTATTTCTACCCCAATAGGTGAATCTTTAGTAGTGGATCGGGTATACAAGGGGTGTTTGGTGATATTTTCGGGTAGAGAGACCCGTGCAGACTTGATTTTACTAGACATGCTTGATTTTGATGTGATATTGGGTATGGACTGGTTATCTCCTTATCATGCTATATTAGATTGTTATGCAAAGACCGTGACCTTAGCTTATCCCGATTTACCTAGCTTAGTATGGAAGGATAATCCGAGTTCGTATCCTAAGGGGGTGATATCTTATATTCGTACTCGTCGCTTGATGGATAAGGGTTGTTTGTCTTATTTGGCTCATGTACGTGATCTCACCACGGAGTCATCTCATATAGAGACTACGAGGGTGGTGAGAGAGTTTATGGATGTATTTCCTACAGACTTGCCGGGAGTTCCTCCTGACCGTGATATCGATTTTGTGATTGATTTGGAGCATGACACTAAACCCATCTCTATTTCTTCTTATCGGATGGCTCCGGCAGAATTGAAAGAGTTGAAAGAACAATTGGAAGATTTGTTGAAGAAAGGGTTTATTAGACCTAGTGTATCACCGTGGGGTGCACCGGTTTTATTTGTGAAGAAGAAAGATGGTACTATAAGGATGTGTATTGACTATCGACAGTTGAACAAAGTCACTATCAAGAACAAGTATCCTCTCCCTCACATTGATGATTTATTTGACCAGCTTCAAGGTGCATCGGTGTTATCAAAGATTGATTTGAGGTCGGGTTACCATCAGTTGAGAGTTCGGGAATCTGATATCCCGAAGACTGCATTCAGGACTCGTTATGGGCATTATGAGTTTGTGGTTATGTCCTTCGGGTTGACTAATGCCCCGGCTGCTTTTATGGAGTTGATGAACCGGGTATTTCGACCTTATTTGGACTCGTTTGTGATCGTGTTTATTGATGACATCTTGGTTTATTCCAAGAATGAGGCGGATCATGTTAGGCACCTGAGGACAGTCCTTCAGAGATTGAGAGAGGAGAAGTTGTATGCAAAATTCTCCAAATGTGAGTTTTGGCTTGAGTCCGTGACATTCTTGGGTCATATAGTGACCAAGGATGGTATTATGGTTGATCCAGCCAAAGTTGCAGCGGTTCGTGATTGGGTTAGGCCTACTTCGGTTACCGAGATTCGGAGTTTTATTGGGTTGGCAGGCTACTATCGTCGGTTTGTTCAAGGATTCTCTTCTATTGCAGCTCCATTGACTAGGCTAACTCAAAAGACCGTGGCATTTCAGTGGACTGATGAGTGTGAGGCGAGCTTTCAAAAGCTCAAGGAATTATTGTCTTCAGCACCTATTCTATGCCTTACCCGAGGAGGGCGTGGCATTTATTGTGTTTTGTGATGCTTCGGGAGTCGGCTTGGGTGGTGTATTGATGCAAAAAGGTAGAGTTATAGCTTATGCTTCTCGACAGTTGAAGGTACATGAGAAGAACTATCCTACCCACGACTTAGAATTAGCAGCGGTGGTGTTTGTTCTGAAGTTGTGGAGGCATTATCTCTATGGAGTGCATTGCGAGGTCTATACTGACCATCGTAGCCTTAAGTATATCTTTTCTCAACCGAATCTGAACATGCGGCAGCGTAGGTGGTTAGAGTTATTGAAAGACTATGACATTACCATACTTTATCATCCGGGCAAAGCTAATGTGGTAGCGGATGCCCTGAGTCGCAAAGCATCTAGCATGGGTAGTTTGGCCTTTCTTAAGGCTGTGGAGAGGCCTTTGGCATTGGAGGTTCAGTCATTGGCTAGACAGTTGGTCCGACTTGATATTTCTACACATCATGGTATTTTGGCCTTTATGGAGGCTAGGTCTACTTTGATGGACCAGATTCGTACACACCAGTTTGAAGATGAAAAGTTGAGGGTCATTCGAGACAAAGTGTTAAGTGGTGAAGCAAAATCAGCCTCTCTTAATTCGGAAGGAGTTTTGAGGATTAATGGTCGCATTTGTGTGCCCAAGGTTAGTGAATGGGTACGTATGATATTGGAGGAGGCTCATTGTTCCAAATATTCGATTCACCCGGGAGTGGCAAAGATGTTTCATGACTTGAAACAACACTATTGGTGGTGTGGCATGAAGAGAGACATTATTGATTTTGTGGCTAAGTGTTTAAATTGCCAACAAGTGAAGTATGAGCATCAGAAACCGGGTGGTCCTATGCAAAGGATGCCCATTCCTGAGTGGAAATGGGAGCGTATCACTATGGACTTCGTGTCTGGATTACCCATGGCATTGGGTAAGTATGACTCTGTCTGGGTGATTGTGGATCGATTGACCAAATCAGCCCATTTCCTTCCGGTGAAGACTAGCTACAATGCGGATCAGTTAGCTAGGATCTATCTTCGTGAGATTGTTAGGCTACATGGGGTGCCTATCTCTATTGTATCGGATCGGGGTTCAGTGTTCACCTCTCACTTTTGGAAGGCATTACAGCGTGGTTTGGGTATGCGGCTAGAGATGAGTTCAGCATTTCATCCCCAAACCGATGGTCAGTCCGAGCGGACTATTCAGGTGTTGGAGGATATGCTTAGGGCCTGTGTGATTGATTTTGGTGCCCGATGGGACCAACACTTGCCCTTAGCAGAGTTTGCCTATAATAACAGTTATCACTCCAGCATTCAAATGGCACCATTTGAGGCATTGTATGGTCGTAGGTGTCGATCACCCATTGGATGGTTTGATTCTGTTGCGGTTGATGCATTGGATACTAACTTACTTAGGGATGCTGTGGAGCGGGTACGTTTGATTCAGGGTCGACTATTGACAGCTCAGAGTCGTCAGAAGAGTTATGCTGATAGGAGGGTTCGTCCCTTAGAGTTCATGGTGGGTGATTGCATGTGGCTTAAAATATCGCCCATGAAGGGTGTGATGAGGTTCGGAAAGAAGGGCAAGCTTAGCCCAAGGTTTGTTGTCCCGTTTGAAATCCTGAGGAGAGTAGGTGGAATGGCGTATAAGTTGGCCTTACCCCCTAAATTGTCAGCTGTCCATCCGGTGTTTCATGTTTCCATGCTTCGCAAGTACATACCGGATGAGTCTCATGTGATTTCTTATGATGCGGTAGAGTTGAGTCCGGATTTGACTCATGAGGAGGAGCCGACAGTTATTCTAGATAGGCGGCTTCGTAGACTCAGGACCAAGGAGGTCGTTTCGGTCAAGGTGCAGTGGCAGCATCGGCCTGCTGAGGAGGTGACTTGGGAGTTAGAGTCTGATATGCAGGCTCGGTACCCTCAGCTTTTTGAGACCCCAGGTACTTTATTTTATCTTATGTTCGAGGACGAACATCCTTTTTAGTGGTGGATATTGTAATGACCTTGAGGGTGATTTTCAAAAATTTGTACAAAACACGCGTGAACAGTAACACGCGTGAACAGTAACTTTTTGGGCAGAAAATGCCCCTTTCTTCCCATTTCAATATTTTTCATCATTTGTTTGAGTTCTTGAACTCCTTGAGGTGATTTGAGAAGAGATTTTTGAGGAAAAGTGTTGGGTAAGTGATTTTTGACCTAAAACCTTCCTTTTTCATTAAGTTTTTGACGATTTTAACTCTTAAATTTTAGTTTCAAACCCCAAAAATCTTTGTTTCTTCCCTAATCCGAATTTAAGGAAAATTGTGATTTCCAACTCGTTTTGAGCTCTATTTTTATGGGTTTTTCAACCATGAGTTCCTTATTACCAATAGAATGGGATTGTTCAATAAATTTCCAGATTTGACCCTTTTCGAAAATAGTTAATTTTTGGACCATTTTACCCCCGGTTCCGAAACCTATCAATATGGGTGTCATTGGACTCCTTGTGACGTGTATGTTTCATTGTTGATAGTGGGTTGTCATTCCGGGCACTGAATTCGAGAGTTGCTTGTCCGGTGGAGGTATTCGAGTGTGGCTTCGGCAATTGAGGTAGGTTTGGCTATCTTTCTTTGAGATTGAGATGGGGTAATTAGTCATTCATATGTTATAGACTTTGAGATGGGGTTGTAGTATGAGTTGAGAATGTGATATATATTGTGATGTCCGTGTGGAGGCTTATTTATTAATGTGTTGCCGTGACGGGGTTTATTTGTATTACATAGCCCGTGTGGGGGCCTTATTTGTTATCTTATTTGCTTTGAGAGCATGTGAATTATGATTTGCCTAAGAGAGAGGCTTGAGTATATTATTTGACTTGTGATGCCGCCTGAGAGATTGAGTTGGGGGTTTTGAGCATACTTGAGTATTGAAATATTGTTGAGAAAGGGGTGAATATTTAAATGAAAGTGTGTTCTTCCCGTTACTATTTATTGAGGGTGAATATCATGTGTAGGTTAAGTTTTGAGAACTTTGAACCTTATACCACATGTGAGTTGATTATTACTTCCATGCATATGTGTTTTGATGCATTCATCCTCATTCATCATATCATGAAACATGGGAAGTTGAGAAATATGGAAATTCTTTTTGAGAAAGAAAATGAAACACCTTTAAACCTTTGTATCTTGAGTCCCTGACCGAGGCAGTTTTCCGGCAGGGTAGTGGATACATTGTGATCCCAACCTTTGTATCTTGAGTCCCTGACCGAGGCAGTTTTCCGGCAGGGTAGTGGATGCATTGTGATCCTAACCTTTGTATCTTGAGTCCCTGACCGAGGCAGTTTTCCGGCAGGGTAGTGGATGCATTGTGATCCCTTGACCACGAGGAGGTGGCAAGGATAATGAGATATTGTGATTGAGGTATATGGTCTGCGAGACCCCCATGGGTCCTGCTTGGTAGCACAGCTCGGCAGGTGTATACGACAGGCTGTGCGATAGTCTTGATTCCACCGTACCACCACATCATTGCATCATCATATTGCATTGCATTGCATTGATATCTGTGCTGCTTGAATTATCTGATTAATTGTGATTATGAGCTGTTATTATGGGTTTACTTTACTCGCGCCAATATATATATAAACTGGCAGCACCGATGCCGAAGTGGGACTTTTCTGTATGCAGGTGGAAGCGTTCCTTAGTTTATTTCATAGGTTTGATTAATTCCTTATACTCAGTCAGCTAAAACCTACTGAGTACATGTGAATTGTACTCACCCCTACTTCTGTGTCCCTTTTTGATGCAGATACTAGTCGGGTACCCCACGTGACAGTTAATATTCTAGCGGATTGTGTATTCTCAGATTAGTGGTGAGGTCCTAGAATTCGGATCGTCACTAGTCTATCTTTATTTTTCAGTCTTTTGTATCATTCAGAGACTTATGTTGTATCTTCAGATTCGAACCTTGTATTAGATTCTCTTTATACTTATGACACCAGGTTTTGGGATAATTTCTTTATTATTTTTTTCTTTTTATTTAAATCGTGGCATCACTTTCCCCTTTGGGAGTCTTGTATGAGTTTTATTTTTAGGGTTACACATCAGATTGGGTTTTGAGATGTGTGCCATCATGATCTCAATTTTTGGGTCGTGACACCATAACCGACATTTAAGACCATGCGAGCTATTATATGGAATCCAACATAACCCCCTACGTTGGCCGGGGAGACTACTTGCCAGGTAGAACTCCGTCAACTTCATTCATTTCTTTAACTTTAACTTTAAGGGCTATTTATGGATCCATTAGCCTAAGCCTACAAGGGCTCCTATGTTGGCACATAGTTAATGAGACAAGGGGTTGCTACTAGGATTCCCTTACCGAATCCCACCTCAATGCCTCATTCGGTGCTAAGTCAATCCCACGGAATAGTTTAATACTTCAAAATATTTATAGCATATAACTTGAGAATTCAAACATCATATTCGGTAGAATAGCTCATTAAAACATTTGATAATTCAAATATGCAAGAATTGTCCTTATTGCATAAAGAATTCATCATTCATATCATTTCATCATTCTTTCATTTCATAAGACTCCCTTTTTGATCATAAATATTTCTTTCATAAACATTTATTTGGAGTCAAAGCTTTCAAGTCAAACTTTATTAAAAATATAGTAAAACTAGGTGGGTTCAAATCACTTCAACTTGCAAATATGTATGTAAATATAAATACTTTGAAATCCATTAATTAAAAATCATGCTTTAAACAACCCACCATGAATTTCAAGAACCTTTAAATAGATAAATAAAAGAATTACTTATAAACCATCAATTCATACATATGAAATTATGTTGCATCAAAATAGAGCAATAATCATTAGTTTAACCATGATTCATATTATTAAGTAAAATTAAGAATTATCATAAGAAAATATTACTTGAAATCAAGAGACTTAATTGAAAGAGTTTTTGGACTACATGGGTGGAAGAACCCATGGATAAATACCCACATAACTTAGAGTAGAGCTTAGAGAAAATAAATATAATTTATCATATAATCAAAATAATTTAGACATGAGAGTGGAAGGAATACTCTCATTGAAACCTTACATACCTGGAAACCGAAGCTTTAGTTGGTACCGGAAGACTTAATGAACACTCTTGAGTCCTAGCTTCTCTCCTTGCCGGAACGTTTTGTGTACTACCCGGAATATATGAATCACCGGAATAGTATTTCTTCACTACTAAGAACTAAAACTATATTTGAGAATGTGTATAGAGAGAAGATTTGCTTGAGAAAGCTTGATGAATAAAATGAGGAAATAAGGTGGGTATTTATAGGTGGAAAAGATGACCTAACAATAAATAAAATAATTATAAATAAAAATCTGAAAATTTAGTGGAATATATTGATGTCATGGATGATGTTAAATGGAGGACAATTTATGTCATGAGTGATGTCAAATGTATCTAGATCTTTCTATGGTAGGTGAAATGAGTTATCTTTGACAGAATACTCTTTTTGGGAGCTGCGTTTGAATAAGATAAATTCCTTATTAGGATTTGGTGTCTTCATAAGAATTGTAGATATGGAAGTCTAGTTTCATATCGTTCAAGAATCAACCAATTTGGATAAACCTACAGTGATATAGGATTTTTCTTCTATAAACACTCATTTCCGTAACAGCATCCTACCTTACAAAGATTAATTTATTTGACCTACTTAACCTCTGAATCTTAAAATATGGTCTTCATAAAAGTTGTAGGTAATGATCTTGTGGTTACTCAGAAATTTGAATCACTCAATTTGGATATTTCTATGAAAAGTTATGACCAAAATACAGAGGCTGTATCATATTTAGGCAAAAATTGAAACATCGTATACAACGTTTTTAGGGGATATTACATTATCTCCCCCTTGGGAACATTCGTTCTCGAATGAGAAAAGACTTAGCTTGAGTAGAGTAGAGTATTAACAAACAACTTATCATTAATGCAACAGTGTAATTTAAAATATATTTCATAATTTTGCAAGCATATGACAAGAAAAGTTGAGATGTAAGGATTTCAAGTAATTGAGCAAGGACAAATTAATACCTTAGGTTTGGGTAGAGGAGAAAAGATGAGGGTATCTCTTAATCATATCCGCTTCCGCTTCCCATGTTGCACTTTCTATTTGTTGATTCCTCCAAAGGACTTTAACAGATGCAATTTCTTTGTTCCTCAATCTCTTAACTTGCCGGTCCAAAATTTCCACAGGAACTTCTTCATAGGTCAAGTTTTCTTCAATATTCACTACTGCCATAGGTACAATGGAACTAGAATCACCCACATGTTTTTTCAACATAGACACGTGAAACACCGGATGAACCATGGCCATTTCCAATGGTAATTCCAACTCATATGCAACCTTACCAACACGTCTCACGATTCTATAAGGCCCTACATATCTAGGGCTCAATTTCCCTTTCTTACCAAATCGAACCACACCTTTCATGGGTGAAACCTTCAGATACACCCAATCATCCACATTAAACTCAACATCCCTTCTTCTAGTGTCAGAATAGGACTTTTGACGACTTTGAGCCGTCTTCAACCTTTCTCTAATGATCTTCACCTTCTCTAAAGCATCAAGTACCAAATCGGGGCCCAACAAGGTCATCTCACCTACTTCGAACCAACCTACCGGTGATCTACATCGTCTCCCATACAAAGCCTCAAACGGTGCCATCTCAATACTTGAGTGGTAACTATTATTATAGGCAAACTCGATGAGAGGTAGATGATCATCCCAATTCCCTTTAAACTCCAACACACAAGCCCTTAACATATCCTCTAGTGTTTGAATCGTCCTTTCGGCTTGCCCATCCGTTTGAGGATGGAATGTTGTGCTCAACTTTACCTTAGTACCGAGGCCTTTTTGAAATGATCTCCAGAAGTGAGAAGTGAATTGGGTACCACAATCCGAAATAATGGATAATGGCACACCATGCAACCTCACCAACTCCCGAATATACAACTTGGCATAGTCTTCGGCACTATAGGAAGTTTTAACCGGTAAGAAGTGAGCTGACTTAGTCATTCTATCAATAATTACCCAAATCGAGTCATGACGTTTCCGGGTATGAGGCAAACCCACTACAAAATCCATATTTACATTTTCCCATTTCCAAGTTGGGATTTCAATGTCTTGGGCTAGGCCACCCGGTCTTTGATGTTCGGCCTTCACTTGTTGACAATTTTTACATTCGGACACAAACCTTGCTATGTCCTTCTTCATGCCACCCCACCAATACAACTCCTTTAAGTCTCGGTATATTTTTGTTGAACCGGGATGAATGGAGTATCTAGAATTATGAGCCTCCATCAAGATCAAACTCCTTAGGCCATCAACATCTGGAACACATATCCGACCTTGGTAGTATAGAACCCCATCTCCCCCTTGGGAAAAGACTTCTATCTTCTTTTCCTTTACCAACTTCTTTAACTCGATAAACTTTGGGTCAAGATCTTGCTTTGATTTAACATCCACCACCAAAGAGGATTCAGAACTATTTTGAACAACCATACCCCCATCATTAGTACTACCCAACTTCACCCCTAATCTAGCCAATCGGTGAACATCTTTCACCAACTCCCTCTTCCTTTCATCCACATGGGCCACACTCCCCATAGATATTCTACTAAGTGCATCAGCAACCACATTGGCTTTACCCGGATGATAGTGCACACTCATGTCATAGTCCTTAAGGAGTTCTAGCCACCTCCTTTGCCTTAGATTAAGGTCCTTTTGGGTAAACACATATTGAAGACTCTTATGATCAGTATAGACATCCACATGCACCCCATAGAGGTAATGCCTCCAAATCTTCAGAGCAAAAACAACAGCCGCCAATTCAAGGTCATGGGTAGGGTAGTTGCGCTCATGCACCTTTAATTGCCTAGAAGCATAGGCTATTACCTTGCCTTTTTGCATTAAGACACAACCTAAACCAATCTTTGAAGCATCACAATAAACTACAAACCCTTCTAATCCTTCTGGGAGAGTCAAAATAGGAGCAGAGGTAAGTCGATCTTTTAAGGTCTGGAAACTCTTCTCACACTCATCTGTCCATATGAATTTGGATTTCTTTTGGGTCAATTTTGTCATAGGAGATGAGATGGAAGAAAAGCCTTTGACGAACCGTCTATAGTACCCGGCTAGACCTAAGAAGCTCCTAATGTCTGAAGGAGATAATGGTCTAGGCCAATTTTTGACTGCCTCTATTTTCTTAAGATCAACCTTGATTCCGTCACCGGACACTACGTGACCAAGAAATGCTACCTCCTTTAACCAAAATTCACACTTACTAAATTTTGCAAATAATTGTTTATCCCTTAATGTTTGAAGCACAACTCTCAAGTGATTTTTATGTTCTTCCTCACCCCGAGAGTAAATTAAAATATCATCGATGAAGACTACTACAAAGGTATCAAGGTAAGGTTTGAACACCCTATTCATCAAGTCCATAAACACCGCCGGTGCATTCGTCAACCCAAAACTCATCACCACAAACTCATAGTGACCATACCTTGTTCGGAAGGCTGTTTTGGGAATGTCACACTCCCTTACCCGTAGTTGGTGGTAGCCGGATCGAAGGTCGATCTTGGAGAAGTGACTTGCCCCTTGTAATTGATCAAACAAGTCATCTATTCTAGGGAGTGGGTACTTGTTCTTAATGGTCATCTTATTTAATTGCCGATAGTCTATGCACATTCGAAGTGACCCATCCTTCTTTCTTACAAATAGAACGGGAGCACCCCATGGAGAAATACTTGGTCTTATGAACCCCTTCTCTAACAAGTCCTTTAATTGTTCCTTCAGCTCTTTCAATTCTGCTGGGGCCATGCGGTAAGGAGGAATAGAGATAGGTTGGGTATCGGGGAGGATATCAATACCAAAATCAACTTCCCTTTCGGGAGGGACACCGGGAAGGTCATCAGGAAAGACATCGGGGAATTCATTGACTATAGGAACTGACTCAAGAGAAGGACTTTTGGAGTTGACATCCCTAACCCTCACAATATGGTAAATACATCCCTTAGAAATCATTTTGCGAGCCTTAAGATAAGAAATAAACTGACCCTTAACCACCGAATCACGACCCTGCCATTCAATAACAGGCTCATTTGGAAATTGGAACTTGACTCGACGATTCCTACAATCTATGGAAGCATAAGATGCATGTAACCAATCCATCCCAAGAATGACATCGAAATCTATCATATCAAGCTCAATGAGATCACAAGGAATAACTTTATGCAAGATAGACACAAGGCAACCCCTATAGACCTTTCTAGCAATAACTGACTCACCAACAGGGGTAGACACCAAATAAGGCTTTAATAACATTTTAGGTAAAACATCAAATCTATTAGCAAGGAATGGAGTAACAAAAGATAAATTTGCACCCGGATCTAATAGTGCATACACATCAAAAGAAAAGACCTTTAACATACCGGTAATGACATTGGGTGCATCCTCAACCTCTTGTCTCCCATGCAAGGCGTAAAAGTGGTTGGTGCGTTGGACACCTCCTTGGACTTGTTGACCATGAGCAATTTGGCCTTGAGTCCTACCACCACCATCTCTACAATCCTTAGCATGGTGGCCCAGCTTGCCACACTTAAAGCATGCATTGGAGCCAGCTAAGCATTCCCCTTTGTGAGTCCTTCCACACTTCTTGCAAGCAGGGAAAGTTTGAGTAGCAACATTCTCTCTTGGAATCATTGGTTTACCACTCTTGTCCTTGTTGAACCTTGGAGGAGGAGTATTGGTGGAACCTTGCCCCATAAATCGTTACCCACCTTGGCCTTTGCCATTGTTACCATAATCGGACCTTTGAGGGTTAAACCCTCCACCATCCACTCTAGCCTTTTTGAACCCCCTTGATCTCTTTCTAAGCTTCTCTTCTTCAATTTGTTCTGCGTAAGTCATTAACCGAGAGATATCCATCTCCTTGATCAACATGGCCGTTTTGCACTCCTTGGACACCAAGCTTGAGACACCGGAAATAAACTTGCTCATTCTAGCTCTTGGGTCAGAGACCATGAAGGGAGCATACTTTGACAACTTAGTGAATTTGAGAGCATACTCCCTCACACTCATACTTCCTTGATGGAGGTTGATGAACTCTTGGATTTTGGCCTCCCTTAGCTCCAATGGGAAGAAGCGGTCTAGGAAGGCACCTTTGAACTCTTCCCATCCTATCGACCCTATTTCTTTATCCCTCTCAACAATCCATTATTCGTACCACACTCGAGCCACACCTTTGAGTTGATAGGCCACTAGCTCGGCCTTCTCATTTGGTGGCACACCCATGATAGCCACAATCTGGTACACCTCATTAATGAACTCCATAGGGTCCTCATCTAGTTTGGAACCATCGAACTCGGGCGGATTCATCCTTTGGAAATCCCGAATCCTAGAGGCTGGATTTTGCATTTGGGGAGGAGGAACACCTAGATTCCCTTGGTTAGCTACGACTTGAGCTAACAAAGTAATAACACTGCGAAACTCGGCATGGGTTACCCCATCCTCATGATGTTGGGCATTAGGAATCGGAGGAGTTTGGTCCTCATTGTCAACCCTTGCTCTTTGAGGTGGTCTTCCACGAGTCATTATCTAGAGAACACAAAATGGGTCGTTAGTTAAAGGAAAGCTTAGGACACTCTAAGGCACGACATGAATTTGAAAGAAGTGAAAATTTTCCTAAACGCCTCATAGTCTCTTATTCATAATTGTGGCGCGCTTCACAACCATGAACAAGACCCTATTCGACGCGGTATGTTGGACTCCAAGGATCATTAAAAACCTCGGGCTCTGATACCAAGTTTGTCACGACCCAAGCCTAGGGCCTAGATGTGACATGGCGAATGAGGAACCCGAAAGTACCTCAAACAAGCCTCTTAGCATTCTTTTAGCCTTTCATAGGTAATGATGATAAATAGACAAGCGGAAATCATAATAATAAATCTTCAACTTACATATGTCCAACAATACCTCTAACTATTAGATTTAATGGGGCTAAGACAAGTTCCTAGCTCACCCTCAATCATAATAGAAGAAATGCCATAATAAAGTATCTTAACATATCATAAGCTAGAAAGACAAAGGAGTATTGTTCCCAGAACATGGGAACTCACCAAAAGTAGTCTTCAATGGAATATCAACTAGCCACGTGGAGGAGAACGAGGAGGAGCACCGATCCCTACATGGTGATATCATGTAGGCAAAAGAGTATGCGTTAGTACTTTGAATGTACTAAGTATGTAAGGATGCATGAACATTGAGAAAATATTATAACATTTATGTAATATGGAACATAATGTAATACATGCATAATAAATCATATGGATATCCTTTAAAACATTCATTTTGTGGGAAGCTAACCATAACCGACATTTAAGACCATGCGAGCTATTACATGGAATCCAACATAACCCCCTATGTTGGCCGGGGAGACTACTTGCCAGGTAGAACTCCGTCAACTTCATTCATTTCTTTAACTTTAACTTTAAGGGCTATTTATGGATCCATTAGCCTAAGCCTACAAGGGCTCCTATGTTGGCACATAGTTAATGAGACAAGGGGTTGCTACTAGGATTCCCTTACCGAATCCCACCTCAATGCCTCATTCGGTGCTAAGTCAATCCCACGGAATAGTTTAATACTTCAAAATATTTATAGCATATAACTTGAGAATTCAAACATCATATTCGGTAGAATAGCTCATTAAAACATTTGATAATTCAAATATGCAAGAATTGTCCTTATTGCATAAAGAATTCATCATTCATATCATTTCATCATTCTTTCATTTCATAAGACTCCCTTTTTGATCATAAATATTTCTTTCATAAACATTTATTTGGAGTCAAAGCTTTCAAGTCAAACTTTATTAAAAATATAGTAAAACTAGGTGGGTTCAAATCACTTCAACTTGCAAATATGTATGTAAATATAAATACTTTGAAATCCATTAATTAAAAATCATGCTTTAAACAACCCACCATGAATTTCAAGAACCTTTAAATAGATAAATAAAAGAATTACTTGTAAACCATCAATTCATACATATGAAATTATGTTGCATCAAAATAGAGCAATAATCATTAGTTTAACCATGATTCATATTATTAAGTAAAATTAAGAATTACCATAAGAAAATATTACTTGAAATCAAGAGACTTAATTGAAAGAGTTTTTGGACTACATGGGTGGAAGAACCCATGGATAAATACCCACATAACTTAGAGTAGAGCTTAGAGAAAATAAATATAATTTATCATATAATCAAAATAATTTAGACATGAGAGTGGAAGGAATACTCTCATTGAAACCTTACATACCTGGAAACCGAAGCTTTAGTTGGTACCGGAAGACTTAATGAACACTCTTGAGTCCTAGCTTCTCTCCTTGCCGGAACGTTTTGTGTACTACCCGGAATATATGAATTACCGGAATAGTATTTCTTCACTACTAAGAACTAAAACTATATTTGAGAATGTGTATAGAGAGAAGATTTGCTTGAGAAAGCTTGATGAATAAAATGAGGAAATAAGGTGGGTATTTATAGGTGGAAAAGATGACCTAACAATAAATAAAATAATTATAAATAAAAATCTGAAAATTTAGTGGAATATATTGATGTCATGGATGATGTTAAATGGAGGACAATTTATGTCATGAGTGATGTCAAATGTATCTAGATCTTTCTATGGTAGGTGAAATGAGTTATCTTTGACAGAATACTCTTTTTGGGAGCTGCGTTTGAATAAGATAAATTCCTTATTAGGATTTGGTGTCTTCATAAGAATTGTAGATATGGAAGTCTAGTTTCATATCGTTCAAGAATCAACCAATTTGGATAAACCTACAGTGATATAGGATTTTTCTTCTATAAACACTCATTTCCGTAACAGCATCCTACCTTACAAAGATTAATTTATTTGACCTACTTAACCTCCGAATCTTAAAATATGGTCTTCATAAAAGTTGTAGGTAATGATCTTGTGGTTACTCAGAAATTTGAATCACTCAATTTGGATATTTCTATTAAAAGTTATGACCAAAATACAGAGGCTGTATCATATTTAGGCAAAAATTGAAACATCGTATACAACGTTTTTAGGGGATATTACATTATCTCCCCCTTGGGAACATTCGTCCTCGAATGAGAAAAGACTTAGCTTGAGTAGAGTAGAGTATTAACAAACAACTTATCATTAATGCAACAGTGTAATTTAAAATATATTTCATAATTTTGCAAGCATATGACAAGAAAAGTTGAGATGTAAGGATTTCAAGTAATTGAGCAAGGACAACTTAATACCTTAGGTTTGGGTAGAGGGGAAAAGATGAGGGTATCTCTTAATCATATCCGCTTCCGCTTCCCATGTTGCACTTTCTATTTGTTGATTCCTCCAAAGGACTTTAACAGATACAATTTCTTTGTTCCTCAATCTCTTAACTTGCCGGTCCAAAATTTCCACAGGAACTTCTTCATAGGTCAAGTTTTCTTCAATATTCACTACTGCCATAGGTACAATGGAACTAGAATCACCCACATGTTTTTTCAACATAGACACGTGAAACACCGGATGAACCATGGCCATTTCCAATGGTAATTCCAACTCATATGCAACCTTACCAACACGTCTCACGATTCTATAAGGCCCTACATATCTAGGGCTCAATTTCCCTTTCTTACCAAATCGAACCACACCTTTCATGGGTGAAACCTTCAGATACACCCAATCATCCACATTAAACTCAACATCCCTTCTTCTAGTGTCAGAATAGGACTTTTGACGACTTTGAGCCGTCTTCAACCTTTCTCTAATGATCTTCACCTTCTCTAAAGCATCAAGTACCAAATCGGGGCCCAACAAGGTCATCTCACCTACTTCGAACCAACCTACCGGTGATCTACATCGTCTCCCATACAAAGCCTCAAACGGTGCCATCTCAATACTTGAGTGGTAACTATTATTATAGGCAAACTCGATGAGAGGTAGATGATCATCCCAATTCCCTTTAAACTCCAACACACAAGCCCTTAACATATCCTCTAGTGTTTGAATCGTCCTTTCGGCTTGCCCATCCGTTTGAGGATGGAATGCTGTGCTCAACTTTACCTTAGTACCGAGGCCTTTTTGAAATGATCTCCAGAAGTGAGAAGTGAATTGGGTACCACAATCCGAAATAATGGATAATGGCACACCATGCAACCTCACCAACTCCCGAATATACAACTTGGCATAGTCTTCGGCACTATAGGAAGTTTTAACCGGTAAGAAGTGAGCTGACTTAGTCATTCTATCAATAATTACCCAAATCGAGTCATGACGTTTCCGGGTATGAGGCAAACCCACTACAAAATCCATATTTACATTTTCCCATTTCTAAGTTGGGATTTCAATATCTTGGGCTAGGCCACCCGGTCTTTGATGTTCGGCCTTCACTTGTTGACAATTTTTACATTCGGACACAAACCTTGCTATGTCCTTCTTCATGCCACCCCACCAATACAACTCCTTTAAGTCTCGGTACATTTTTGTTGAACCGGGATGAATGGAGTATCTAGAATTATGAGCCTCCATCAAGATCAAACTCCTTAGGCCATCAACATCTGGAACACATATCCGACCTTGGTAGTAAAGAACCCCATCTCCCCCTTGGGAAAAGACTTCTATCTTCTTTTCCTTTACCAACTTCTTTAACTCGATAAACTTTGGGTCAAGATCTTGCTTTGATTTAACATCCACCACCAAAGAGGATTCAGAACTATTTTGAACAACCATACCCCCATCATTAGTACTACCCAACTTCACCCCTAATCTAGCCAATCGGTGAACATCTTTCACCAACTCCCTCTTCCTTTCATCCACATGGGCCACACTCCCCATAGATATTCTACTAAGTGCATCAGCAACCACATTGGCTTTACCCGGATGATAGTGCACACTCATGTCATAGTCCTTAAGGAGTTCTAGCCACCTCCTTTGCCTTAGATTAAGGTCCTTTTGGGTAAACACATATTGAAGACTCTTATGATCAGTATAGACATCCACATGCACCCCATAGAGGTAATGCCTCCAAATCTTCAGAGCAAAAACAACAGCCGCCAATTCAAGGTCATGGGTAGGGTAGTTGCGCTCATGCACCTTTAATTGCCTAGAAGCATAGGCTATTACCTTGCCTTTTTGCATTAAGACACAACCTAAACCAATCTTTGAAGCATCACAATAAACTACAAACCCTTCTAATCCTTCTGGGAGAGTCAAAATAGGAGCAGAGGTAAGTCGATCTTTTAAGGTCTGGAAACTCTTCTCACACTCATCTGTCCATATGAATTTAGATTTCTTTTGGGTCAATTTTGTCATAGGAGATGAGATGGAAGAAAAGCCTTTGACGAACCGTCTATAGTACCCGGCTAGACCTAAGAAGCTCCTAATGTCTGAAGGAGATAATGGTCTAGGCCAATTTTTGACTGCCTCTATTTTCTTAGGATCAACCTTGATTCCGTCACCGGACACTACGTGACCAAGAAATGCTACCTCCTTTAACCAAAATTCACACTTACTAAATTTTGCAAATAATTGTTTATCCCTTAATGTTTGAAGCACAACTCTCAAGTGATTTTTATGTTCTTCCTCACCCCGAGAGTAAATTAAAATATCATCGATGAAGACTACTACAAAGGTATCAAGGTAAGGTTTGAACACCCTATTCATCAAGTCCATAAACACCGCCGGTGCATTCGTCAACCCAAAACTCATCACCACAAACTCATAGTGACCATACCTTGTTCGGAAGGCTGTTTTGGGAATGTCACACTCCCTTACCCGTAGTTGGTGGTAGCCGGACCGAAGGTCGATCTTGGAGAAGTGACTTGCCCCTTGTAATTGATCAAACAAGTCATCTATTCTAGGGAGTGGGTACTTGTTCTTAATGGTCATCTTATTTAATTGCCGATAGTCTATGCACATTCGAAGTAACCCATCCTTCTTTCTTACAAATAGAACGGGAGCACCCCATGGCGAAATACTTGGTCTTATGAACCCCTTCTCTAACAAGTCCTTTAATTGTTCCTTCAGCTCTTTCAATTCTGCTGGGGCCATGCGGTAAGGAGGAATAGAGATAGGTTGGGTATCGGGGAGGATATCAATACCAAAATCAACTTCCCTTTCGGGAGGGACACCGGGAAGGTCATCAGGAAAGACATCGGGGAATTCATTGACTATAGGAACTGACTCAAGAGAAGGACTTTTGGAGTTGACATCCCTAACCCTCACAATATGGTAAATACATCCCTTAGAAATCATTTTGCGAGCCTTAAGATAAGAAATAAACTGACCCTTAACCACCGAATCACGACCCTGCCATTCAATAACAGGCTCATTTGGAAATTGGAACTTGACTCGACGATTCCTACAATCTATGGAAGCATAAGATGCATGTAACCAATCCATCCCAAGAATGACATCGAAATCTATCATATCAAGCTCAATGAGATCACAAGGAATAACTTTATGCAAGATAGACACAAGGCAACCCCTATAGACCTTTCTAGCAATAACTGACTCACCAACAGGGGTAGACACCAAATAAGGCTCTAATAACATTTCAGGTAAAACATCAAATCTATTAGCAAGGAATGGAGTAACAAAAGATAAATTTGCACCCGGATCTAATAGTGCATACACATCAAAAGAAAAGACCTTTAACATACCGGTAATGACATTGGGTGCATCCTCAACCTCTTGTCTCCCATGCAAGGCGTAAAAGCGGTTGGTGCGTTGGACACCTCCTTGGACTTGTTGACCATGAGCAATTTGGCCTTGAGTCCTACCACCACCATCTCTACAATCCTTAGCATGGTGGCCCAGCTTGCCACACTTAAAGCATGCATTGGAGCCAGCTAAGCATTCCCCTTTGTGAGTCCTTCCACACTTCTTGCAAGCAGGGAAAGTTTGAGTAGCAACATTCTCTCTTGGAATCATTGGTTTACCACTCTTGTCCTTGTTGAACCTTGGAGGAGGAGTATTGGTGGAACCTTGCCCCATAAATCGTTACCCACCTTGGCCTTTGCCATTGTTACCATAATCGGACCTTTGAGGGTTAAACCCTCCACCATCCACTCTAGCCTTTTTGAACCCCCTTGATCTCTTTCTAAGCTTCTCTTCTTCAATTTGTTCTGCGTAAGTCATTAACCGAGAGATATCCATCTCCTTGATCAACATGGCCGTTTTGCACTCCTTGGACACCAAGCTTGAGACACCGGAAATAAACTTGCTCATTCTAGCTCTTGGGTCAGAGACCATGAAGGGAGCATACTTTGACAACTTAGTGAATTTGAGAGCATACTCCCTCACACTCATACTTCCTTGACGGAGGTTGATGAACTCTTGGATTTTGGCCTCCCTTAGCTCCAATGGGAAGAAGCGGTCTAGGAAGGCACCTTTGAACTCTTCCCATCCTATCGACCCTATTTCTTTATCCCTCTCAACAATCCATTATTCGTACCACACTCGAGCCACACCTTTGAGTTGATAGGCCACTAGCTCGGCCTTCTCATTTGGTGGCACACCCATGATAGCCACAATCTGGTACACCTCATTAATGAACTCCATAGGGTCCTCATCTAGTTTAGAACCATCGAACTCGGGCGGATTCATCCTTTGGAAATCCCGAATCCTAGAGGCTGGATTTTGTATTTGGGGAGGAGGAACACCTAGATTCCCTTGGTTAGCTACGACTTGAGCTAACAAAGTAATAACACTGCGAAACTCGGCATGGGTTACCCCATCCTCATGATGTTGGGCATTAGGAATCGGAGGAGTTTGGTCCTCATTGTCAACCCTTGCTCTTTGAGGTGGTCTTCCACGAGTCATTATCTAGAGAACACAAAATGGGTCGTTAGTTAAAGGAAAGCTTAGGACACTCTAAGGCACGACATGAATTTGAAAGAAGTGAAAATTTTCCTAAACGCCTCATAGTCTCTTATTCATAATTGTGGCGCGCTTCACAACCATGAACAAGACCCTATTCGACGCGGTATGTTGGACTCCAAGGATCATTAAAAACCTCGGGCTCTGATACCAAGTTTGTCACGACCCAAGCCTAGGGCCTAGATGTGACATGGCGAATGAGGAACCCGAAAGTACCTCAAACAAGCCTCTTAGCATTCTTTTAGCCTTTCATAGGTAATGATGATAAATAGACAAGCGGAAATCATAATAATAAATCTTCAACTTACATATGTCCAACAATACCTCTAACTATTAGATTTAATGGGGCTAAGACAAGTTCCTAGCTCACCCTCAATCATAATAGAAGAAATGCCATAATAAAGTATCTTAACATATCATAAGCTAGAAAGACAAAGGAGTATTGTTCCCAGAACATGGGAACTCACCAAAAGTAGTCTTCAATGGAATATCAACTAGCCACGTGGAGGAGAACGAGGAGGAGCACCGATCCTTACATGGTGATATCATGTAGGCAAAAGAGTATGCATTAGTACTTTGAATGTACTAAGTATGTAAGGATGCATGAACATTGAGAAAATATTATAACATTTATGTAATATGGAACATAATGTAATACATGCATAATAAATCATATGGATATCCTTTAAAACATTCATTTTGTGGGAAGCTAACCATAACCGACATTTAAGACCATGCGAGCTATTACATGGAATCCAACATAACCCCCTATGTTGGCCGGGGAGACTACTTGCCAGGTAGAACTCCGTCAACTTCATTCATTTCTTTAACTTTAACTTTAAGGGCTATTTATGGATCCATTAGCCTAAGCCTACAAGGGCTCCTATGTTGGCACATAGTTAATGAGACAAGGGGTTGCTACTAGGATTCCCTTACCGAATCCCACCTCAATGCCTCATTCGGTGCTAAGTCAATCCCACGGAATAGTTTAATACTTCAAAATATTTATAGCATATAACTTGAGAATTCAAACATCATATTCGGTAGAATAGCTCATTAAAACATTTGATAATTCAAATATGCAAGAATTGTCCTTATTGCATAAAGAATTCATCATTCATATCATTTCATCATTCTTTCATTTCATAAGACTCCCTTTTTGATCATAAATATTTCTTTCATAAACATTTATTTGGAGTCAAAGCTTTCAAGTCAAACTTTATTAAAAATATAGTAAAACTAGGTGGGTTCAAATCACTTCAACTTGCAAATATGTATGTAAATATAAATACTTTGAAATCCATTAATTAAAAATCATGCTTTAAACAACCCACCATGAATTTCAAGAACCTTTAAATAGATAAATAAAAGAATTACTTGTAAACCATCAATTCATACATATGAAATTATGTTGCATCAAAATAGAGCAATAATCATTAGTTTAACCATGATTCATATTATTAAGTAAAATTAAGAATTACCATAAGAAAATATTACTTGAAATCAAGAGACTTAATTGAAAGAGTTTTTGGACTACATGGGTGGAAGAACCCATGGATAAATACCCACATAACTTAGAGTAGAGCTTAGAGAAAATAAATATAATTTATCATATAATCAAAATAATTTAGACATGAGAGTGGAAGGAATACTCTCATTGAAACCTTACATACCTGGAAACCGAAGCTTTAGTTGGTACCGGAAGACTTAATGAACACTCTTGAGTCCTAGCTTCTCTCCTTGCCGGAACGTTTTGTGTACTACCCGGAATATATGAATTACCGGAATAGTATTTCTTCACTACTAAGAACTAAAACTATATTTGAGAATGTGTATAGAGAGAAGATTTGCTTGAGAAAGCTTGATGAATAAAATGAGGAAATAAGGTGGGTATTTATAGGTGGAAAAGATGACCTAACAATAAATAAAATAATTATAAATAAAAATCTGAAAATTTAGTGGAATATATTGATGTCATGGATGATGTTAAATGGAGGACAATTTATGTCATGAGTGATGTCAAATGTATCTAGATCTTTCTATGGTAGGTGAAATGAGTTATCTTTGACAGAATACTCTTTTTGGGAGCTGCGTTTGAATAAGATAAATTCCTTATTAGGATTTGGTGTCTTCATAAGAATTGTAGATATGGAAGTCTAGTTTCATATCGTTCAAGAATCAACCAATTTGGATAAACCTACAGTGATATAGGATTTTTCTTCTATAAACACTCATTTCCGTAACAGCATCCTACCTTACAAAGATTAATTTATTTGACCTACTTAACCTCCGAATCTTAAAATATGGTCTTCATAAAAGTTGTAGGTAATGATCTTGTGGTTACTCAGAAATTTGAATCACTCAATTTGGATATTTCTATTAAAAGTTATGACCAAAATACAGAGGCTGTATCATATTTAGGCAAAAATTGAAACATCGTATACAACGTTTTTAGGGGATATTACATTATCTCCCCCTTGGGAACATTCGTCCTCGAATGAGAAAAGACTTAGCTTGAGTAGAGTAGAGTATTAACAAACAACTTATCATTAATGCAACAGTGTAATTTAAAATATATTTCATAATTTTGCAAGCATATGACAAGAAAAGTTGAGATGTAAGGATTTCAAGTAATTGAGCAAGGACAACTTAATACCTTAGGTTTGGGTAGAGGGGAAAAGATGAGGGTATCTCTTAATCATATCCGCTTCCGCTTCCCATGTTGCACTTTCTATTTGTTGATTCCTCCAAAGGACTTTAACAGATACAATTTCTTTGTTCCTCAATCTCTTAACTTGCCGGTCCAAAATTTCCACAGGAACTTCTTCATAGGTCAAGTTTTCTTCAATATTCACTACTGCCATAGGTACAATGGAACTAGAATCACCCACATGTTTTTTCAACATAGACACGTGAAACACCGGATGAACCATGGCCATTTCCAATGGTAATTCCAACTCATATGCAACCTTACCAACACGTCTCACGATTCTATAAGGCCCTACATATCTAGGGCTCAATTTCCCTTTCTTACCAAATCGAACCACACCTTTCATGGGTGAAACCTTCAGATACACCCAATCATCCACATTAAACTCAACATCCCTTCTTCTAGTGTCAGAATAGGACTTTTGACGACTTTGAGCCGTCTTCAACCTTTCTCTAATGATCTTCACCTTCTCTAAAGCATCAAGTACCAAATCGGGGCCCAACAAGGTCATCTCACCTACTTCGAACCAACCTACCGGTGATCTACATCGTCTCCCATACAAAGCCTCAAACGGTGCCATCTCAATACTTGAGTGGTAACTATTATTATAGGCAAACTCGATGAGAGGTAGATGATCATCCCAATTCCCTTTAAACTCCAACACACAAGCCCTTAACATATCCTCTAGTGTTTGAATCGTCCTTTCGGCTTGCCCATCCGTTTGAGGATGGAATGCTGTGCTCAACTTTACCTTAGTACCGAGGCCTTTTTGAAATGATCTCCAGAAGTGAGAAGTGAATTGGGTACCACAATCCGAAATAATGGATAATGGCACACCATGCAACCTCACCAACTCCCGAATATACAACTTGGCATAGTCTTCGGCACTATAGGAAGTTTTAACCGGTAAGAAGTGAGCTGACTTAGTCATTCTATCAATAATATCTTCAAAGCACAAGATTCACAATGAGATATTAAGTGAAATATTTTACCTAGGCCTAGATCCAATGAATCAATCCATATTCAATATAGTGGCAGGAGGATGTTTTATGGATAATAGGTTCGCCATGATCAATGAGTTTCTAGACAAAGTGTTTAGTCATGTCGAAGCATGACTTTTTATGATAAGAACGCTGATGGAATAATTTTGTGGGGTTTCACTGAATGTGTTGTAATTAAGTAAAATAACTTGCAATGAGAAGCCTTATATGTTGGATTGTCCAGATAAAACCTGTTAATAATGTAACTCTCATCGTGGCACGATTGGAATAAAACTTTCTAAGGAGGCAACCCAAGCTCTTTGTTTTTTCTCTTTATCTTTCTCTTTGCTTTTTAGGATAGAATTTTGTACTTGATATGTATTACACTAAATAATTTTTCTCTTTAACCTGTCCCTCGTTGTCATTAAAAAGTGAAGTATGAGGCCTAAAAAATATAAAGTTAGAGGTGAAGGTGAAAACAGAAGTGATAATCGAGGCTTTAAGCCAAAGTTGGGGTAGGTAAATAGTTATTTAGACCTTGTTCTAGTGTGGAAGAAAAAGAAAGAGAAAAACCAACTCAGAAAAAATATGTAAAAAATCACACTAGAATCAATGACAGCATATATATAAAAAACTACACGGTGATCAATAAGAAGAAGAAGAAGTAGTAGTGGTGGTGATGGTATAGCGTTCAAGGAGGGAAAAGGGTAATGTTCAAGGAGAGAAAGTCGCTATTATCTAAAATATTTATTCCATCCATCTCGGATCCTACATTACAAGCTTAGCAAAATTCTTATGTAATCTTAATAGAGTATTATAAAGATAGTGGCAACAGAAAATAATGACAAGCGTATGATATCTGTATGTGTAATATATGAATTCTTTGTGAGTGAGTATTTTCTTGTCGCTTTGTCCCATGTGTTTATTATATATATATATGTGTGTGTGTGTGTAAGTGTGGGTGTGTGTTTTGTTTTGGAATATTTCTTTGATCTGTGTGACAACACTTGGATGAGAAAGAGTTGAATGACAACTTTCCAAATTATGAGCCTGTTTGGATAAAACCAACTTAAAGCCCCTTTTTAGTTTCTAGACGTATTTGCCTAATGCTAACTTTAAACCATAAAGTTCTTAAAGTCAGTCAAAAATGAAAAGTTAGGATTTCTAACTTTTTTTTCTAAGTGCTTAAAGCTATTTTATTTGACCATGGAAATTACTTTTATATCCCTTATATTTTAACTAAATTCCCAAACTACCATTTTTATTCTTTTAACCCTAAAATTCAAACACTTATTTTCAACATAAGCACTTTTATCCAAACACTCAACTGCTTATTTATAAAAATAACTTTCAGCATTTCAAAGTTCTAAAAGCACTCCATACATAAAAGTTACTTTTTGAAGCCCATCCAAACGGGCTCTATGTCTTGAATGTATTGTAAAGTTGATAGAGTATATTGTCACAAATTGAGGATGCATTATTAATGGCGTTAATTCAAAGTGAGTCAATAATTTTTAAAAATGTTGTTAAAATTAAGGGGCCAAGTATATTATATTGTTTTGAAAGTGAATCCCGGTAACAACTTATTACAACTATTTAGACAATTTATTTTTATTTTAAGAAGTCGTAGTTGTAATACAGAGTCTTGTGTGACTATCTTAAGACAAGCAAAGGCTTTAAGTTGGGAGTGTTGATGTGCCTTAAAATTAGGGCACATCCTATGTCTTTTACTGTAATGACTCGTTAGGTCGTTTTGAGTACTAGAGCTATTTCGTAAAAGACTTATTCCGTAAACTTTTATGAGTATTTTGGACAATTTGATAACTATGGTTATTTAGTTGAGGCATAACTTTAAATAACTAATTTAATTAGTGGGATAAATTGATAATTTTGAAGTTGCGGCTCTCGGTTAAAGTTTCAGGTTAGTATTTGAGTTGGTATACATTCATATAGTAATATAGAGAGATATTGTTATGGTTGAATTGATACACATAAGGATCATCACGGTGCCAGTTTTGGTGCCATTGGTTTTAGATAATTTAATAGTGCTAATGATTACATAATGATTGGTGATGATGGGGGTAATAATTACATGGTATTGGTAAATTTTAGTCTTTCAAAAAGCTTATTGTTGGGTAATTAAAAAAAAGAGTTGGCAATTTACTATAATTGGAAAGAGGGATTAGGGTCATTATTGATGAGTAATGATGGCATAATAATGGCCAATGATAGGCCTATAATAAGCTAATGATGCGAGAATTGTAAATTGGTAAAGTTCAGCACATTCCTTTTCGTGGGTTAGTTAGTGATTTTCATGGTTAACATGAATTTGATGTTTGATTTTTTTTTTTGGTTTCTTGATTATCCCATTATAATTCAAGTTTTGATATATTGAGATAGATAATTAAATATTAGGTATATTATATTTTATGAATACCATTAGAGTTATGATATTGGATAAATTTATTCTGAACCCTATACTTGAGTTTTAGGGAGTTGTTGGGTCTAGGTTAAATATAAATATAATATTGATGTCTACAGATTCGTTTGCTTATGAATATTATATACTTGATAGATTGGAAACGTGAGGCATTGACGAAAGAAAAAGCATTGGTGAATTAGCCTGCTTGACTTCAGTTTTTCGGTTGAGGTAGGTTATGGTTTATTCTATATCATAGATAGTCTCTTAATAGTGATTGATAATCATTGAATAATGTGTAAAGTTTACTATCCATTTAATTGTTGTGGTTTGGATGATTGATATGTTATTGTGATTGGTCTGAAATTCCAAGACCATGAAATCGATAATCTTGAACTTGTCCTATCAAAGGTGATGCCTTGAATAAAGAAAGCTTGATGAAATATTGTTAATGAAGTGGAATATGATAATAAAGAATGATAAATTAATTATATTTAGATCGAGTGTCTTGTTCAGACATAGTACATTTGGATCGGGTGTCACGTTCCGATATGGTATATTTAGATATGGAGTTACGTTCTGACATGGTATATTTAGATCGAGTATCATATTCTGACATGGTACTATTGGATTGGGTATCACGTTCCGACATAGTATATTTAGATTGGGTGTCACATTCTGATACGGTATATTTAGATTGGGTGTCAGATTCTGACACAGTATTATTGGATCAGGTGTCACGTTCCAGCATGATAATATTAAAGAAAAATAAATTAAAATGACTTAATGCTCCCCAATCTCAAATAACTCATTTTCCAAAAAAGCGTGATGTGGAGGCTTGAGTCCTCATGTGTGATCTTGATATTGTTGACTAGTTATGTAATTGTTTATTGTGTTGTCACTTGATCTTGATCTTGTTAGTTTTCACTTTTAAAGTATTATGGTTTATTTTTTGCTACTACTTTATGCATATTAATTTCTATTTTGAGTCGGGTGATGATACCTACTCAGTACATGTTGTCCTGTACTGACCCCTACTTGTATTTTTCTTTGTTTTAGTTTGTGGAGTGCAATGAGTATTCCATCGACTTCGACTTCGACTTCGACTCAACCTCAGTCCTAGCCAGTGTCTAGTGCATCAAATTCTATGGTGAGCTATTCTTTCTATCTTATGTTGGATTCTCTCGGGCATGGCATGAGGTCCTTAGTTTTCAGACACATTATGTTATTTATTTATTTATTTTAGTATTTGATATTTCCAGACTTAGTATTTTAGAATTAGATGTCCTTGAAGTGATGACTTTCATATTTTGGGGAATGTTATGTAGTAGACTCTAGTGGATTGTTATTTCTTACTTTAATAAAGTTTGAGCTTCCGCAATATTATCGTATTTTATAAGTTGAATAGGTAATATAAGTTGAGGTTTGTATTGTTGGTTCTCTTACCTAGGAGGTTAAGTGTGGGTGATACTCATGGTTTATTTTGGATCGTGACAAATTTGGTATCAGAGATTTAGGTTCGGCGATCTCATCACACAAGGATAGGTCTAGTAGAGTCTTGCAGAACGGTACGGGAACGCCTTTACTTTTCTTCGAGGGGCTACAAGACCTTAGGAAAACTACATTCCTTCTTTCTTTCTTGCTATTATTTGAATCCAATTGATATCTAGGTGATACAAATTGGTATCTGACCTTTTTCACTCTATTTTTGCGGATGTTTAGAATTAGAGAAACAACAACACCTAAACCAGTCATTAGGGCTGTAGCCAGAGGGGGAGTAGTGGCGAGAGATCGTGGTAGAGGTTGCAGGAGAAAGCCCACCAGGGGCAAAAATCAAGAAGCTGGGTAGCGTCTTTTGACTTCTTCATGGAGAGAGTATATACCCTGGACCTTGAGGGATAAGAAAGGAGATGAGTTCCTGAATATAGAGCAAGAAAAGGTGTTCGTTGCAGCCTATAAGGCTAGGTTTTGTGCCTTATCTAAATATGCTACTCAACTTTGCTTTAGTCCAGAAGAGCGGATTTCGTCGCTTTGTAGAAGGATTATGGTCAGAATCTCTACTGCAGTTTCACAGATTTAGTGTATATCAAAAAAGGTCATGATACCACTACTACAACAATATCGATGCTTACTTGGCTAGAGTTATAAATTGTGTTACTTCTTCTAGCGACCTGATCTAAGAAAGAATGCATATCAATTAGGCTAGAGATAGAACAGATCATATTTGGTAATATTTTGCAGCTATTCAATGGGTAGAAATATGTGGGCCATTTAGGTAAGATCTTCTCGATAGGTATAATAGTTCTAGTGGTAGATCTAACAAACTTTAACGATGTGGTACTAGTGGTATGTGGATATGGATACGTCAATTGTTAAATGTGAATATTAACTACTTAAAGAGTTATCAGTTGTATCGTGTGCTCGTATAATGAGATTTGATATTGCATTCTCAGTTGAGAAATCAACTAGTTTGTTCCTACGGACTCTTGGTTAAGTATTATTTATAAGAAAGATTTTAATGGTAGATCTTTGATACGATTAATGCATTTAGGCTATCGAGTGTATTATATGGATTTTAAATAAGGACCAATGATTTCATCGTAAGCTCTAAGGAAGTGGATCGATATAAGAACGACAAGATTATGGATATAGAAAGTCCCAAAGAGTAAACTTTGGTAAGGTAATTGCAGATTTTAGTAAGAAAGTGCATATAAAATTGGGTTAGTCTTTTGGATTTGGTTGGTATAGCTGGGTTTGAGGTGTCATATCAATGACAAGGTTGACTTTTGGTGATGGAAAAGGCTATTGAACATTATGGTAACAAGATTTCATGATAGATTGTGATTGTGATGCTATAATATGATAAGAATTTTCGATTAAATAGATTCAGTATGATAATAATGACTTACGAGTATCTAAGGTTGTGGTTTGCTACTATTTGGTGAGTAGCATGGTCGTATGAAAATTTATAGGATGTGTTGAAACACCGCTTGAATAGAATTGAAAGAAGCTAGAGTCATAAATGAAAAGAATTAGTGGGATGTAGTTTAACCTTCAGACGGAGGCGAGAAAAGGATAGTTACTCTGGTTGCAAGGCCAAAGATGTATTTTCAGAGAGAGTGGAGAATTAGATTCAGAGATATGTGATTCCATCTATTTTGCTCTGGTTATGGTGATAGTGTATGTGTTACGTGTTATTATATGGATTAAAAACTGTTGGATAAGATTTGAAAAAAAAGTCTACAGGTGCTCGGCTCGAGTATGGTAATAAGTTCTTTCGTGGTTTCAAGTTTGGTAAGAGATACAGTAGTATTTTTAATGAATGATATAGTAAGGTCGATGGAAAGATGATTAATGATAAGCTAAAATATGTGAATTGTTATAACCCGTACTTTGCGCCTAAGGACATGTTAGGTATACTTGTAACAAGTCAAGGGTAAGACTATGCTTGGTCTTGGTATATACAAGCTTCTTATGATTAAGTTGGGAGGTGAAATTATTAGAAAAGATTAGGGGTAAAATTGAAATTTTAAAGGTGGAAATATTAGAAAAGCTTAGGGGTAAAATTGGAATTTCACATGTGGAAATACTATAAAAGGTTGAGGACAAAATTGGAATTTCACATGTGGAAATACTATAAAAGGTTGAGGACAAAAATGAGAATTTCAACTTGGAAATATTAGGAAAGGTGAGGGGCAAAATGGTAATTTCACATGGGAGCCTTTAAATCATCTAACTCCTAGAGATTTCTAGACATTTTGAGAGAGTTGGAAGCAAGGAAACTAAGGCAAAAACATAGAGGGAGTTCGGCCAAGAGGAGAAAACATTTCTCCTTGAAATTTCATCCAAAAAAAATATTTTCTCCTAGTATTCTTACTAATTCAAAGGTGCTCTATAACATGGTGGAGTTGTTTTGGAAGTTTGGAGGTTTGTTTCATTGATTTGGAAGTGAAAAAGTAGAAGGAAAAAAATAAGAATTAATCCAATTTCATTATGTTATGAAGTTTGTTTATGTTGTAGTAAGTAGAGATGTGTAGAATCCATGGAAATATGGAAGTTATATGGTTGGATTTTGACATATGAATAAGTTATGTGTATGTAATATTGTTGGCAAGAAGACTTAAATCTTTGTGTAGTATTTTTATGTAGTATTTTTGGGTAGTATTTGAGTAGTAGTTATGATAGTTATTTGATGTTGAAAATGGAAGTTGGATGAAATTTATTGAAGTTGGAAATATGGGTTAGGTGATATAATGGAAAAAAAATTAAGTTTGTATAATTTGTTAGTTGTGGTTATGATTTTGGGGATATAAATGAAGTTTAAATAGTGTAAGTTGGTATTAAAATGGGTTGTAGGAATTATGTAATTTTAGTATGATATTATAAGAATATGGAGGTAAGTTATTAAAAGTATGGATTGTTGTTGTTGATTATGAAGTTGAAAGAAGAAAATGAATTGTAATATTTTTGTTGTATTTATGAAATTTTTGAGTAAAATATGGAATTGATGAAAATTGGATAGCTTACTTGGAATATTTTTCACCTATGTTGGAATGAGTTGAAATTAATTATGGACATGAAATATTCATATTTACTTGGAAATGCAAAGTTTGGTTGAAAGTTGTTGCACTAGTTGGAAAGAAACCAATTTATGTTATAGTGTATTTAAATTGATTATTGATGGTATTGATGTTGTTGTTGGCTTGGTTGTTGATATTGTGGCTGAGTTGTAATCTCGGAGTTGTCATATATATAGGGGAGATGCTGCCGAAATCTTTGTAGACAAGTATTGGAAAAATTGAATTCTTAAAGTCTTATGAATAGTAATTGGTAAATGTGACCAATTGTAGATTTTGGTGAAAACGGAAATTGAAGTTGGACAACCGTAAAAAGCCAATAAGGTATGTAAAGCTTTATCTTTTCTTCACTTGGCATGTCCTAGATGTATTAGGAGTGGATACGAGCCTCGGAAATAACTCTATTCATCGGAATCGACGCCCAAAATTTTCCCGTTTCTATTCAGTAGAATTGAATTAGGCATTTATGAATATTTTTGGAAAGATTGTCTAAACTTCTAGATTTAGCATAAATGAACTTCGACTACCTTGAGACTCTTATAAAGGACGTTATGAAGTTTAACGCACATAATTTGTATACGCCACCTCATTTGACCGAGGTGGGCCCCACTATTCTGAATTTTTCTTTGTTATTCCGTTTGGCTTATGTTAGGTAGTATTTGAGAGAAATTCTTTGCTACTCTTCCGAATATTATATGACTAATTATTCCGTTAAGTCCCATAATATATTTTGAAATATGGAGACGATTCCAGAAAACTATTTTGACATAGACTATCGTGAGGTTGGTAAGATTTGCGCTATTATTATTATTCAAGTTCTTTTTATATATGATTTGTTATCAAAACCATGTTATCGAGTCTGTATAAGTATTTTAAATTTTAAATTGCATTTAGTTTCTCACTACTCTACTCGTGTATACTGTAACCACTCTTCCACTGAGCCTGGGCCAAGATATATTTTCATGCGTATTTCTCTGCATTGTTCGCCGTGTCCCGACGTGAGGGGGCAGGTATAACATGTACATGGGGTGGTGTATGTTATGTCACGGAGTTATGCTGTGCCATGTACACCTATGTTTGGGATATGATATGATCCTATATGATATGATTTGATATGATTTGATATGACCATATGATATGATATGATTTGATTTGTTATGGAGATATTTCCTACTCTGGTGTTATGCTGTGCCGTGGCATCGACGATGGGAGGGCGACCATATTTTGTTCATCGAGTCCCATAATGGGGCCGGATATGGCATATGTTTTTGCATATATGATTTGAGATTATGATAAGCATATTGAAATACTAAACATTTATTTTGTATTCTGTACATACTATTCAGATTATGATTTTATTTAGTACAGTTCATGCTTTACATATTCTGTACATTTTTCGTATTGACCCCCTTTCTTCGGGGGCTGCATTACATGCCCGCAGGTACCGAAGTTTGATTTGCTGATCCACCGATTTAGGACATCTGCTGTGTTATTGACAAAGCTCCCTTGTTCGGAGCTTATATTTTGGTACTGACTTTATCTCTGTATATTTAGATATGTTGGTCAGGGGTACGACGGGGCCCTGTCCCGTCTTATGACTATGCTATCATCTGTAGAGGTCTGTAGACAGAGTGATATTGTGGGTTTTGTACATATGTCTTGGATTTTGTTTGTTTCATGATGGTCTATCGGCCCTCATGCCTATATCTATTTTTCTGATCTATTTAGTGATCTTTCCTAATTACTACCTATATTTTCTCGGCTAACATGCTAATTTAGGGTAAGGGTACGTATGGGTGCTCAAATCAAGCATCAGTCACGGCCTACGGGGTTGGGTCGTGACATGAATGCATAAAGATCTTTAATATATGAGCTAATGTTGATAGATAAGAGAATTAGGTGACATAGTAGGAATCAGAATTCAAGTTTTTCATTATGATTCTACGTTCGTGGTAGTATGTTTTATCAAGGTATGGATTGATAAGGTAAGAAACGATCAATTCAATAGGGTATTGACCATTTAGAAGGACTTGTGCATGGCTTAGATCATAAATTTGGTTACTTTTGATTGTTAAAGGAGCTAAAAGAGGGTTTCACTTAAAGTTTTGGTTTAGAGAATAAGGTAAAATATCATGGGATGTTGGTCAAAGTATAAGATTGGTAAATGAGTTAGCGAAAAGAACAAGAGTCTGGTCTATTAAAGAGTTCAAGGTTTTGAAATTTGCATCATGGGAAGAATCTAAGAAGGTGAAAGAATAAGACATCTCATATAAACCCTTAGTTCGGAGTGGAAGGTCGTATAGATTTTTGCCTTTGAGTTCAGATATGACCATGTAATGTGAACTAGTTCGACATAAACTTACTAGGGGTATATCAGCGACTCTTATGAAATTTGGGTTTTGATTTGAGTGAAAATCAGTGATGTCTGGAAGATGATGTGTTTTTATGTTGGTTTGGATAATTTGAATTATGATAGATGACTTTATGAGGCTAGAAGTAACAGAGAAAGAAGGATTCTTGGCATGTGTGGAGGCAAAATCTTCTTTTTTAGATAAGATTAAAGGAAAGTAGTTTGATAATGAGAAATTGAGATGGATTCATGATATGGTCATGCAGGGAGAGGCCAAAGAGGCTGTGATCAATGAGGAAGGTGTTCGAGGATTAAGAGACGGGTATGTGTGCCCCGTATTGATAACTTGATTCAGAGTATTCTTACAAAGGCTCATAGTTAAAGGTACTCTATACATCCTGGTGCAATCAAGATGTATCATGACATGAGTCAACATTATTGATGGAGTAGAATAAAGCGTGAAATTATCGATTTTGTTGCCTAGTGTTCGAATTGTCAACAGGTAAAGTACGAGCACCAAAGGCCTAGAGGGACACTTCAGAGAATGCCTATTTTTGAATGAAAGTAAGAAAGGATTGTAATGGATTTTGTTATTGGTCTTTCAAAGATATTGGGTAAGCTTGATTCTCTATAGGTGATTGATGACAGGTTAACTACGTATGCACATTTTATTCCAGTTAAGGTGACTTATAATGAAGAAAAGTTATTCAAACTCTATAATTTTGAGTGTTAGGTACTAGATTGGATCTTAGTACCACATTTCATCCTTAGATCGATAGGCAGTTTGAGTGGACAATTCAAGTGATATAGGATATACTTTATGCGTGCGTGATTGATTTTAGTGGTCATTGGGATCGATTCTTATCCTTGGCAGAGTCTTCATACAATAATAACTATCACTCGAGTATTGGTATGGATCCATTTAAGGCATTGTATGGGAGGAGATGTAGGTCCCGTAGTGATTGGTTTGATGCATTTGAGGTGAGACATTAAGGTATTGATATTTTGAGGGAGTGGTTAAAGAAGGTAAAATTTATTTAGGAGAAGTTTCTAGAAGATTAGAGTAGGGAAAATGAGTATGCAGATCAAAAGGTTAGCGACATTGAGTTTATTGCGGGAGAGCAAGTGTTGTTAAAGGTTTCACTCATGAAGGGTGTGGTGATATTTGGTGAGCGAGGTAAGCTCAGTACGAGTTATATTGAGTCATTTGAATTTCTTAAGTGTGATGGAGAGGTGGCCTATGAATTGTCTTTACCTCCAGGTTTGTCTGAAATGCATCCAGAGTTTCATATGTCTATGCTGAAGAAAAGTCATGGTGATGGAAATTACATTATTCGCTAGGATTCGGTCTTGTTTGATGAGATTTTATCTTATGAGAAAGAGTCTGTACCTATTCTTGATAGGGAGATCCATAAGTTCAAATCAAGGAAAATTGTGTCTATAAAGGTCTAGTGGAGGAATCGTCTTTTTGAGGAGTCCACTTGGGAGAAGAGGCTAATATGCATGGAAGATATCCACTTTTGTTCATCGAGTTAAGTACCCTTTTCTAACCTCTCTCTTTATTTGACCTTTTGGGGATAAATGATGGGTAAATTTGTATATGTTTCAACGATTCATTAGGTCATTTTAAGTACTAGAGCTTCTATTTCATAAAAGACTCATTTCATAAAATTTTATTGGTATTTTAGACTATTCGATAACTACAACTATTTAGTTGAGGCATAGCTTTAGATAACTAATTTAATTAGTGGGCTAAATTGATAATTTATTTAAGACCCAATACCACTTGGCCCTTATACAAAAATAATTTAAGTAGAAAGGGTTTACCAAATTATAAAATAAGATCACAAGAAGACGACGGGCACAATCACGACATCGTCCCTAGCTTTGAAGTTTCGGCTCTCGGTTAAAGTTTTAGGTTAGTATCTGAGTTGGTATGCATTTATATTGTAATATATAAATATATTGTTACGGTTGAATTGATACATATAACGATCATCACGATGCCGTTTTGGTGCCATTAGTTTTAGAAAATTTAATGGGGCTAATGATTACATAATGATTGGGTGATCATAAGGGTAATGATTACATGGTATTGGTAAATTTTAGTCTTTCAAAAAGCTTATTGTTGGGTAATTAAGAAAACAACGTTGACAATTTACTGTAATTGGACAGAGGGCTTAGGGTCAATATTGATAAGTAATGATGGCATAATAATGACCAATGATAGGCCTATAATAAGCTAATGATGCAAGAATTGTAAATTGGTAAAATTCGGCACATTCCTTTTCGTGGGTTAGTTATTGATTTTCATAGTTAACATGAATTTTATGTTTGTTTTTTTTGGTTTCTTGATTATCACATTATAATTTAAGTTTTGATATATTGAGATAGATAATTAAAAATTAGGTGTATTTTATTATCTGAATACCATTAGTGTTATGATATTGGAGAAATTCAGGTTCAACCCTAGGCTTGAGTTTTAGGGAATTGATTATAGAGTTGAGTGAGTTGTTGAGTCTAGGTTAAATATACATATAATATTGGTGTCTACAGATTCATTTTCTTACGTATTTTATACTTGATAGATTGGAAACGTGAGGCATTGACAAAAGGAAAAACATTGATGAATTAGCTTTCTTGACTTCGGTTCTTCGGTTGAGGTGGGTTATGGTTTAGTCTATATCATAAATAAACTCTTAATAGGGATTGATAGTTATTGAGTAATGTGTGAAGTTTACTATGCATTTAATTGTTATGGTTTGGATGGTTGATATGTCGTTGTGATTGGTCTAAAATCTCAATACCGTGAAATCCATAATCTTGAACTTGCCCTATCAAAAGTGATGCCTTGAATAAAGAAATCTTGATGAAATATTGTTAATGAACTGGAATGTGATAATAAACAATGATAAATTAATTATATTTGGATCGGGTGTCATATTTTGAGACAGTATATTTGGATCAGATGTCACATTCTGACACGATATATTTGGATGGGGTGTCACGTTCACATTCTGAGATGGTATTATTGGATCGGATTTTACATTCTTGCACGGTAATATTAAAGGAAAATAAATTAAAATGATTTAATGCTACCCAATCTCAAATAACTCATTTTCCAAAAAAGGGTGAATTGGAGGCTTGAGTCCTTATGTGTGATCTTGATATTGTTGAATGATTATGTAATTGTTGTAACGACCTAAACTGTCGTTAATTTTGATTAAAAATAAATCAAAAGAATCTGGCTTGATTGGGTCCCACTATCCCGCCAGAGTGATATGGTTCAGCCTCGGCGGCTCCCTCAGTGCAGGAATATCACTGCCAGAGCGGGAGGTCATAGGACAGAACTTAAGTCATGAATTTTTTATTTTCCCCACTTCTCCCAAGTGTGAGTTAGAGGCAAGGGTTTCTGCAAATCCCTTCAAAAAAGGGTGCTCTTGAATGAAGAAGAGGAGGGGAGGAAATCTTAGCTTTTGGAAAGCTTCAACTCGGGGAATTCTATTTGGTCTTGCCCATGGAACATCTGGAACTAGTGATTTAAGCTGTGTTATCTCTCCGCAAATGCTTGATGCCAAGGTAGGCTAGGTTTCTCTTTTTTGAGTAGTAAACCTATACCTATTGTGTAATATAAAAGGAAAATTTATAAGAATTCATATTCTAAGCTGTAGGTCATGAGTTACGGCCAGAGATCTGGTGATAATAGGGTCAAATTCTAATGTGACCTGAGTAGAAAGGTGCTGCAGTGAATTGACAAGTTATTAATTATGATATTTTGTGTACAACTGGTTAATTTATATCGATCATAGAATCTCATATAGAAAAGTAAAATCCGTAGATTTTAAGGTTAAACCTATAAGGTTTGGTAGTGTAGACGTTGATTCTTCCCGGAATTATCTTAAATATGTAACTGAGTTACTTATGATATGCCTAAATGTGGATAGATAATGGTAAAAGGTTAGTCCTTATATAAATGAGCTCTTGCTGGCCTATTTTTGTGATGAACCTATTCTTCGTGATATAAATGATGTGAATACTGAATGTAATTATGAATATAGTATGTTTGGGTGTCACATTTTCATACATATATGGACAAAGTGTCACATTCAAATATGTATTTAGATTGGGTGTCATATTCTGACACATTCTTGAATCGAATGTCATATTTCGATACAAATATGACTGAATTGGATCCCCTGAGAGGGACAAGTTTGTGTGTGGATGGTCTCATGAGAGGACCTCATAATATATGTATTTTTATGTAATAATAAGTTTAGTGGTAGATGAACCATGGACTAAGACTTTTAAATGAAATCTTGAGTTGAGGTGTGCTTGATATAGCGAATTATGATCATCAATACACTTATTGGTGGGCACTTAGATGGGCCTTGTTAGTCCTGGATATGGTCTATATAGTATAATCATATTCTATATTTATACACTTAGAAGTTGAGGTTTTTAGTTACTAGAGAGTGTTACTATTGTGATTTTCATGAATAACTGAGGTGTGGGTAGCGGCTAGCTAGAACTCAAGTGAGTTTGAGAGTGTGGTTGTGATACAGATACGCTTTTGTGGTGAGACAATTAGACAAATTAGTGAGGGTTGGAAAAAATTATTGAAGAATTAAGGTTGCTAGGTAGGGACTATTAGAGTGATGGAATAATAGTAAGATGGGTTCCTAACCTACAGGGTTTAAGTTGTCACTAGGATGATAGTAGAATCGTGTTGTTTAGGGTGGTGAATACCCAAGGATGAGAATAAGGAGTGCACTTATTGGGTTGGGGTGAGTAAATTGAGAAAGATTTAAGTATTGTGATATTTCTTATTTTTCTATTCATATATTATGCGGTGGGTATTAGATTGAAGGATGATGCCTACCACTACGTATGTTTGTACTTATAGCTATACCACTTGGCATAGTCTGGTTGGAGGGTCAGTTATGTCTCATAGGTGAAGACGAATGCGATCCTCCAATAGCTTCTATTTTTCCTTTATCTTGGTAGAAGCTTGGTCGTTGGTCATTTATTTTATTTCTACTCTTAGTAGCTCTTGTACCTGTTTAGACTAGTATAGTAGGGGGATTTTTTATAATTGTATAAGCTGGTCTTTAGTATAGTTTTTTAGAAAGTTTGGTTAATTATTCAAGTTTGTTTTAAATTCCTCAACCGTTCTTATATAAGGGGTCAAGGGTTCTCCTACTCAGGTCATAAAGTGGGTGTCCGCACAACTGGTGGGTTGGATCATGACAATTTGGTATCAGAGCCCAAGCTACTTATCTCCCAATACAAGAGCAAGTGTGGAATAGACTTCTGCGGATTAATGTGTTGACATCCACATCTAATCTTCAGGAAGCTATAAAACATTTTTGGAAGTAGTTCCATTCCTTCTCTCTTATTCATGCGGTCTTTTTCTTATGGTATGAGTTGAGTCCAATTGGTATCTCTTGATTGCAATTAGTATCTCAACGAGGTAAACTGGATATCGTTATCATTGCTGAAGGAACACAAGCATGGAAATTGGAACTAAGAAGGTTCCAATTGGTATCTTGCCTTATAGGAGGTGAGAATGAATAGATGATCAACAAATAGTCATCCATGGAGCGAACTAAATTACTGTACTTGCTTGAGTTATGTAGCTGAACATTTGATTATATGCATAGTGACTCCTGATTTAATGTGTGAAATACCTTTGGTGGTGTGTTGAATTTGTCTGGTGTATGTTTTCTAACAAATTCTATGAACTAGATGTCAGGGAGGAGTCATAACTATATTATGTTCTTTGAACTGTGTAAGAACCAAGACTATTAAGGGATGAGTCCTAATGTGTTGAATGATATACTCATATGAGGGAATGCGACCTGTAAATGATGCATGGACTTACCATTTATGCTGATTGGTAAGGGAATTTAACCACTCGGGACTATGGAGAAATTTGATTTTGGGGAAGCCAAAATTCGGTTTGAAGTTAGGTGAGAAAAATATCTTGTGTTGTATACTAGTGTAATGACCTTGAGGGTCATTTTCAAAAATTTACGCAAAATTGTCATTCTACCCTTATCTTTAGTGCCCCCGAGTGTTATTTGATCGGTTTGTGTTGTTGGTTTTGTTAAAATCTTAATATGTTGTGAATTGTATGAGTTTTTGAGTTTTTATAAGCTTTAAGTGTTAAAAAGTAGTTTTCGGTACCAACCAGAGATACGAGTCTTAGAATGGGGTTTTGTCAGTTTCCTCAGCACATGAATTTCAAAGTTGATCTAGGAGAGTTATCGGAATCACATTTGAGGTTAATACATGGATTTGAAGTCTTTAGTTGAAAAGTTTGATTTTAATGAGCTAAGTTTGAGTTTGGTCAACAAATCGAGCTTCGAGTATTAGAGGGTAATTTTGCTAGTTTCATTAGCTCCAAAACGTGTTTTTGATCAATTTATACTATTGATTCATATTTATATAGTTCTGAATGAGTTTTGAAGGTCAAAAACATATTTTGAAGGGTGGTGGTGTAAGTTGACCGCAGTCAACGCACGGTCAACAGTCAACACGCGTGAACAGTAACCTTTTGGGCAGAAAATGCCCCTTTCTTCCCATTTCAATATTTTCACCATTTGTTTGAGTTCTTGAACCCCTTGAGGTGATTTGAGAAGATATTTTTGAGGCAAAGTGTTGGTTAAGTGATTTTTGACCTAAAACCTTCAGTTTTTATTAAGTATTTGATGATTTTAACTCCTTAATCTTAGTTTAAAACCCCAAAAATCTTTGTTTCTTCCTAATCTAAATTTAATAAAACTAGAAATTTCTAACTCGTTTTGACCTTTATTTTTATGGAATTTTCAACCATGAGTTCCTTATTACGAGTAGAATGTGATTGTCCAGTATATTTCCAGGTTTGACCATTTTTGGAAATAATTTATTTTTGGACCATTTTACCCACAATTCTGAAACCTATCAATATGGGTGTTATTAGACTCCTTGTGATGTGTATATTGCATTGTTGATAGTGGGTTGTCATTCCAGGTATTGAATTCAAGAGTTTCTTGTCCATTGGAGGTATTCTGGTGCGGTTTTGACAATTGAGATATGTTTGACTATCCTTCTTTAAACCTAAGATGGGGTAATTAGTCATTCATATATTATAGACTTTGGGATGGGGTTGTAGCATGAGTTGAGAATATTATATAAATTGTGATGCCTTTATTGGGGCTTATTTATTAATGTGTTGCCATGTGGGAGTTTATTTATATTACAGAGCCCGTGTGGGGGCCTTATTTGTTATCTTATTTGCTTTAAAAGCATGTGATTCATGATTTTCCAGTGAGAGAGGCTTGTGTATATTATTTGACTTGTGATGCCCACCTGAGGGGTTGAGTTGGGGGTTTTGAGCATACCTGAGTATTTAAATATTGTTAAAAAAGGGGTGAATATTTAAATTGAAGTATTTCCTTTCCATTACTATTTATTGAGGGTGAATATCATGTGCAGGTTAATTTTTGAGAACTTTGAACCTTGTACTATATGTGAGTTGAATATTACTTACATGCCATACATGTTTTGATGCATTCATCGTCATTCATCATGTCATGAAATATGAGAAGTTGAGAAATATGGAAATTCTTTTTGAGAAAGAAAATGAAATACCTTTAAACCTTTGTATCTTGAGTCCCTGACCAAGGTAGTTTTATGACAAAGTAGTGGATACATTGTAATTCCTTGACCATGAGGAGGTGGAAAATATGATGTGATATTTTGATTGAGGTATATAGTCTGTGAGACCCCCATAGGTCCTGCTTTGTAGCACAACTCGGCAGGTGTATATGATAGGCTGTGTGACAGTCTGGATTCTACCATACCACCACATTATTGCATCATCATATTGAATTGCATTGCATTGATATCTGTACTATTTGAATTATCTAGTTAATTATGATTATGAGCTGTTGTTATGGGATTAATTTATTTATGCTAATCTATATAAATTGGCGGCATCAATGCCGGAGTGGGAATTTTATGTATGTAGGTAGAAACGTTCCTTAGTTTATTTCATAGGTTTGATTAATTCTTTATATGACAGTTGATATTCTTGCGGATTATTTATTCTTAGATTAGTGGTGAGGTCTCGGGATTCAGATCGTTACTATTCTGTCTTTATTTCTCAGTCTTTTGCATCATTCAGAGACTTTTATTGTATCTTCAAACTCAAACCTTGTATTAGATGGTCTTTATACTTATGACACCAGGTTTTGGGATAATTTCATTGTTATTCATTTATTGTGTTTAATTGTGGCCTAACTTCCCTTTGGGAGTCTCGTATGGTTTTATTTTTTTAAATATTTTTTGGGCTTACACATCAGGATGGGATTTGGGATATGTGCCATCATGACCTCGATGTTTGGGTCATGACAAATGGTCTAATGGTGGTCTCGAAAGATCCTCAACATATTTCATAACTAAGCTAAAATAAGGTATTGCTGAATTATGTCTATCTGATATAATAGATTGAACCAGTGTCTTGAGTTAATAAAAAATTGATGAAACAAGTTGGTTTAAATGATGCCTTGTTTCTCTTGATGTCCTTGGTTCTTAGGGGAGCAATAATCCCCTATGTATAGTGCTGGGTTCGACTTTGGGATAGTCCACATCAAAATTCTCATGGAAAAAAGAGTCAGAGGGGTTGAGTTTAACCTAGGGAGTCTAAGGGGGAATAGGGGGCAAGAAAAATGCCCAAGGGAATTCTCTAAAGATACTGTCTTGGTGAATTCCGCACCATCGGGAATATCCCGCTAGAGGGGGACCTCCAGAGTGGGAATTATACCGCCAGGGTGGGATTTCGCGAGACAGAGACCTCAGAAAGGGGTCTCTATTTTTCCCCTGCTTTTGTAATGAACTCCAAAGCACTTTTGGCTATCTTTAATGTCAATATACTGACCCACAAGGACTGAATAAACTTAAAAATGATGGTATTAGTATGTTTGGTGATGCAAGAAAATTAAAAGCATCTGGTGCTTACAAAAATTAGAAGAATAGTAAATGAAAGTGGTAAATTGTTTTTTTCTTGCCCAAACAGGGCAACCCAATCAAATAACAAAAGTCTAATGGGGGTAAGAGGGAGTGTCGACATCTGAATATAGGTCCTTCGGGGGGTACTCTCCTGCCCATGCCTCATTTAGAAAGGGGAACTAATGAAAATTATTGGGTTTCAACCCGGGCAATTCCCTTTGGAGAGAGGCATATGAGAAGATGGTCTTGATAGTCTTCCACATCCTCATCATGAGGCGGTCCCTCTCTATGATCTTCCTCCTCTCCCACTATAGCTGACAACGAAGCATCTCCACCTCCATGGCAGTAGCTGGTGGCACTAGAGCAGGGGTTTAGGCAAAGTGGCCTCCTAATTGCCTCTGAACTATGGCTAAGTCCTCCTCCAAGTGAGGGTCAACTGGTGGCTATGACTAAGTGGGAGGGGCAGCATACTCATCCTTATCCTCTACTGCTGCTTTCTGACTGCTCTTATCCTCGTCATCCCTCTGCTTCTTTGATATTCGAGAGGAGCCTCTCCTAAAATGAAAGGGGTGGAAGGGCGGATCCATGGGAAGTACCTCATCGGAGTATAGCAGTGGCACCTTGTCCGTCTTGCACAAGGCAATGATTAGGCCTGGCAGGAAGAATCCCTTCTTGTTACCGCGGTAGAACATCTTCCACCTTTGACACAATCTGGGTCTACACATTCCGCCCTATCCCCTGAATAACACAAGGCTCCATTATAGCCCTCGAAAAGGTCACATCTATACATTTACTAGAAGGGTGGATCCTCTTAGACTCCAAGTGTAGCCATCTCTTGGCATCATCAGACCAGTCGGTGCTAGGCCAGTAGACCCTACTCTGGCGCTTTGGGACCACTAGAGTGTTCCATAACCACTCTAGGTTCATCTCTCTCAGCTTGGCCTCATACTCAGCATTTGAGGCCTTCAGTACTCTGAGCACAGAATTATTATAAGAAGGACTCAGAGGGATGTCCACTCCTTTGATGCCAATGGTGCGGTCAGGATCATCCCAGCAGACTATAGGAAGGATGGCATAGAACTACCTTACCCAATCAGTACATGCGGAGGTAGGGGATTTGGTAAAGGTACCCCATCCGAACTCCTCTAGTCGAGCATAAAAGGCAGGTATCTTATCTGCTACTCCTAGCATATGGAAGCCCCTCTCAAGAAGGAATTTGTTGTTTCTGAAGTCATGATGCCTTTATTGAGAGGCGGCATAGGGAAACTAGGCAAACGTGAGGTTGGCATCATCATAATGAGCCATAGTGAAGTACCTACAAGTTTCACAAAATTTTGGTTAGAACCAAATAGGGTAAATGTGAAATCAGAGGGGAAAGGGTCTCTAAAATGAGGCCACTGCCTAGTAAAATCCCACCAGAGCGGTAGGATCCCGCTAGAGTAGGATGAAGGCCTCTAGAGCGGGCTTCATCCTGTATGAACACCAGGCGCAATCCATGGCGCCTCCTCACTCCATCTCACAAATTGCCTCCATAGTTTTGCAGATCAGTACTCCTAAGTGTCCTAGCAATATTATCTACAAAGGAATTTAGGTCAAAAACTCCAAATAACTAGCGTAATCAAGATTTGGGCCAAAAAAACCTTTCAACTTCCACCCCCATATTCTAGTCTTATTTAGGGGAAAATTGTTGTTAACCTTATGCCCAAGACATCAAGGAGACATTGTGGATATAAGGGGAGAATCCATGCTATGCTGATCTAGAAATGCAAGTGAAATATTTCTAAGGGAGTTGAAAACTACCTTATTGTCCTTTGATTTTATGAATTCCTAGCATGATTAAGCACTAAATATAAATATTAGCATGACGTTAAAGTTAAGAATGAGTTCTTACCGTTACGTATGAGATCAGAGTCAAAGGTTGAGAGAGTTTGGGGAGATTTTGAGTGAGGAAATATGGAGAATAAGAGAAACCATTCTTCTCTCATCCTTTACTGATCGTGCCCATCCTGTCAGGGCGGTAGTATCTTGCTCCAGCGGGAATATTCCCACCAAAGTGGGAATATTCCCGCCAAAGCGGGATAAGGTGGGTTAGTGTGTTTTGAAATGTGGGTCTACCTCCTTTGAATAATACTTATCGAGTATATTGGAGGTGATTTCATTCGCACCATAATTCGGTGTATGCAAATTTTCCTTAGATTATGGACAGTGGTCGTTTCCTGCAGTGAGCCCTAAACCATCTCATACCTTTCATTACGTGTTATTCGGGAATGAACAAGGGGTATACTGGTATCTATTGTAATGACCTTAACTGTCGTTAATTTCGATTAAAAATAAATTACAAGAATCTGGCTTGATTGGGTCCCAATATCCCGCTAGAACAGGATAGTCCTGCCTCAATGCCGCTGCCAGAGTAGGAATTTAGCCGCCAGAGTGGTAGGTCATGGGACAAAACTTAAGTCGCGAATTTTTAGTTTTTCCTACTTTCCCCAAGTGTGAGTTAGAAGTGAGGTTTTCTACAAAACCCTCCCAAAAAGGCTTCTCTTGAATGAAGAAGAGGAGAGGAGGAAATCTCAGCTTTTGGAAAGCTTCAACCCAAGGGAATTCAATCTGGTCTTGCTCGTGGAACATCTGAAGCCAGTGATTTCAGCTGTGTTATCTCTCTACGAATGCTTGGCACCCAAGTAGGCTAGGCTTCTCTTTTCTGAGTAGTAAACCTATACCTACTGTGTAATTTAGAAGGAAAATTTATGAGAATTCATATACTAAGTTGTGGGTCATAGGTTACCGGCAGAGATCTAATGGTGATAGGGTCAAATTCGAATGTGACCTGAGTAGAAAGATGCTGCAGTGAATTGACAAGTTATTGATTGTGATATTTTGTATGCAGCTGGTTAATTTATATCGGTCACAAAATCTTGTATAGAAAAGTAAAACTAGTAGATTTTGAGGTTAGACCTGTAAGGTTTGGTAGTGTGGATGTTTATTATTTCCAAAATTATCTTAAATATGTAATTGAGTTACTTATGATATGTTTAAATGTATATAGATAAGGGTAACAGGTTAATCCTATATAAATGAGCTCTTGCTGGCCTATTTTTATGATGAACCTATTCTTGGTGATATAAATGGTGTGAATACTGAATGTAATTATGAATGTAGTATGTTTGGATCGGGTGTCATGTTATGACACATATATGGATTGGGTGTCATATTCTGACACGCATTTGGATCGAGTGTCACATTTTGACATATTTTTGGATTGGGTGTCACATTCCAATACATATATGACTGAATTGGATCCCCTGAGAGGGACAAGTTTGTGTGTGTGGATGGTCCCATGAGAGGACCTAATGATATATGTATTTTTATGTAATAATAAGGTTAGTGGTAGGTGAACCATGGACTAAGACTTATAAATGAAATCTTGAGTTGAGGTGTGCTAGATATAGCGAATTATGATTGTCAATACACTTATTGGTGGGCAAGTAGATGGGCCATGTTAGGCCCGGATGTAATGTATATGGTATAATCGTATTCTATATTTATACATTTAGAAGTTGAGGTTTCTAGTTGCCAGAGAGTGTTACCATTTGATTTCTATGAATAAATGAGGTGGGGGGTAGCGGCTAGCTAGAACTCAAGTGAGTTGGAGATTATGTTTGTGATACGGATATGTTTTATGTGGTGAGACAATTATACCAACTAGTGAGGGTTGGGCAAAATCATTGAACGGTTAAGGTTACTAGGTGGAGACTATTGGAGTGATGGAATAATAGTAAGATGGGTCCCTAACCCACAAGTTTTAAGTTGTGACTAGGGTGGTAGTGAAATCGTGTTGTTTAGGGTGGTAAATACCCAAGGATGAGAATAAGGAGTACACTTATTGGATAGAGGTGACTAAATTAAGGAATTTTTAAGTATTATAATCTCTTATTTTTCTATTCATATATTATACGGTAGGTATCAGATTGAACGATGATGCCTACCAGTACATGTTGTTTGTACTGATACTACTCTTGTTGTGCCACTTGATATAGTCTGGTTGCAGGTTCAGCTATTTCTCATAGGTGAAGACGAAGGCGATCCTTTTGTAGCTTCTATTTTTCCCTTATCTTGGTGGAAGCTGGGTCATTGGTCATTTATTTTATTTCTATTCTTAGTAGCTCTAGTACCTGTTTAGAATAGTATCCTTGGAGGATTTTGTATAATTGTATAATCTGGCCTTTAGTATAGTTTTCTTTAGAAATTTTGGTTAATTATTCAAGTTAGTTTTAAATTCTGCAACCGTTCTTATATAAGGGGTTAAGGGTTCTCCTGCTCAGGTCATAAAGTGGGTGCCCACACAGCCCAGTAGGTTAGATCGTGACAATTGTGCATTGTGTTGTCACTTGATTTTGATCTTGTTGGTGACCTGTTAAGTGTAGCACCCCTCAAAATTCTTCACTAAGATTCGGACCCTTCTTCGTATACGTGTAGGATCGAACCTGACTATTGTGAAGTGTATGCATGAGTTAGGATGAGTTACCAAGGAATTGAAGAGTGTTAGAGGTGATGTGGGGTCACAAAGGATCCCTAGAATCACGCTAAGTCCAAAGAATTCGTCTTGGGTAGGTTTTTAGAATGAGTCTGTATAAGGGGTCGACTTCTAATGACCATATCTTTTGAAATATGATGATCTGGGTGGCTCATGACCTATTAAATTAAAGGTCTTCGAGTCTTCTTTCCAATGCCGCCAAGATTGTAATTTTTGGAGTTTATAGTCAAAAGTTATAACTATCCTAAGACGGTCTAGTACTGCAGGAATTTTAGGCCTAGGTGGCAACTGTTGGAAACCTGGACTTGGCGCCGCAGTGGCGCGATGCGCCACTATCGCGCCAGGAATAAGCCTCAGTAGTTTGGTCCCTGGCGAGGCACGCCACTATGAGATGTGCAGGGTTTTCAAGCCTATTTTCCAGAATCCAGAAAATATAGGCTTGGCGCTGTAAGGGTGTGATGCGCCACTATAGCACCATAAAACAACCTCAGTAGTTTGGTCCTTGGTGCGATGCGCCACTATCAGATGTGCAGGTTTTAAGCCTATATTCGACTTGGCACCCAGTGGTGCGATGCGTCACTATCGCGCCAGGAGTGTTTTAGCTCCTTTTTCTATATTTTTGAAGAAAGGGCAAATTGGGAATTTCCCAAATTATATATACACACTAGCCTTGGACCTTTTGGACCATTTTTTAGTTCCACTCTCTCTCTAAAAAGCCCAAGAAATTCCCTCTCTTCTCCTTCAAATCTTTCTCCAACAAGGATTGCCTTCCAGAACTTCAAAGATTCAAGCCTTCCATTGAAGACCTAACATCAAGGTTTCTTCAAAGTCATCACCAAGGTATGTAAGGCTACTCAAAACATGGGTTGAGTCCACCCATGTGCCCTACATCTTCTTTGAGATTGATTGTTCATAAGAATGAAGTTTATTGATAGAGTTAGGTCCAAATAGGTCCTTTTCATCTATTACCCTAATTTTTATTATGTTGATGTTGTAGAGTCAAGGAAGTGTTGTGATACATGTTGGTATGAGTTGATTGAGATGAGAGGTCGAACATATATTGTTAATTTCTTAACTATGTTGATTATGATAAAGAATGTTAATTTTCTTAAATATGTTGCTTATCTTGAATTGTTGATTTAAAACCTTGGAGTTGTGATGAGTCCCAAAAGATTTGTTAAATGAATAGAGGAATGATTGGATAGGTTTGTATGTTGTTATGAATGCATATTTAATCTACTCTTGAAAGATATGATTAGGATTAATCGGATAGTATGATTGGGAGAGGTTTGATTGTGATAGAGTTGATGAGTTGACAAGGTTCTAAATGAGACTTGTCGATATGATTTGATTGAGTTGATTGAATGGATTTTTATGAGCATTGAGTCTTGGGAGGAGTATCGAGCATCAAATTGGGTAAGAGTAAGTAATAACTCGAATCCAATAACTACGTCGCCAAACATAGGAGGGGATTGAACCGTTAAAGTCGGATGTTTCCCCAAAATTATTGTCCTAACATTATAGGACTTGGTTGGATTAGATCCATGATTGGTTAATTCGTTCATACCCTGGCAAAGTATGAACGGATGCGGCAACAACGTCGGTTTGTTGTACTATCACTGGCTCATAAGTGATGGCTGTTGGATAAGAGAAACTCCCATAGAGGTCTTGATAGTACTCTAAGTTGGATTGGGTTGAATTGTATGTGAATGGTCCCGTCTAAACCATATTCTTGTTTAGACTTAGGAAACTTGATCGAGTTGTTCTTTCTCTTGAGTTGAGATTTCGAGTTGATTTGATTCTTCCTTGATGTTTGTTTCATTCGGCCATTTTACATACTCGTACATTCTATGTGCTGATGCTATTTGGCCTGCATCATTTCATGATGCAGAGACAGGTACTAGAGATCATCAACCGACATACCGTTGAAGATCTTCTCACTTTCTGCTAATTGGTGAGTCCTCCTAGTTTCCGGAGGATACCGAGACTATCCTTATAGATTTGTTTTATGTTATTTATTTTGATTGTTGGTAGCCATGGACTTGTCATTAGCACCTCCTGGATTATGGATAGAGGCTTCATAGACTAGAGTGTGGAAGTGTTGGATTGTTTGTTTTGTCTAGTTTTATTCTATCTAGTTGTTGATTGGGTATTTGTTTGGCCTTTGGCCCTAAGATTATGAATAGTATTCTTATAATAGAGTCTTTCGCTGATAGAATGTGATTGAATGAAAGTGTGACTGAACAAGTGGTTCGCTTGAAGGCCAGAAATGACTTTCGAGTGCCGGCCACGTCTAGGGTACCCTTCTGGGGCATGAAAAACATGGTATTAGAGCACAGAGTTCAAGAGTCCTAAGGAGTCTATGAAGCCGTGTCTAGTAGAGTCTTGATTATGGGTGTGTTGTGCACCACACTTATAATCAAGAGGCTATGAGACATTAAGAATTGTTTCACTTCTTTCATACTCTGAATTCGTGCGATAGAGTTAAACTCTATGAAACTTCCTTTCTAATTCGTGCATTTATACGTTAGAGATAATGCCTCCTAAAAATACTGCTAGCTAGAGGAATACTGATGACACAGAGATTCCATAGTCAAAGGTACGCCCATCGAGGGCTAGGGGCTGACCTGTGAGGTATGCAGAGGCACCTCAAGTGCCTACTACTCTGCCTGTACCAACTTCGGAAGCAGATTTTTGAGGAGCGATTGCTATGCTCACTCAATTAGTGACTACCCGATGGTAACCAGAGTTCGCCAACTCTTAGCTCTAGTTCCCAAGAGTCATCTGCTGCCACCAGAATTAAAGACTTTCTGAGAATAAATCCGTCGGCATTCACGGGGTCTAAGGTTGATGAAGACCCCCAAAATTTTATTGATGAGATGTGGAAGATCCTGAAAGCTATGCATGCTATGGAGATCGAGGGAGATGAGTTGGTGTCTTATCAACTCAAAAATATGGCAAACATTTGGTATAACCAATGGGAACAAGGTAGAGGTGAGGATGCTGAACCTGCTATGTGGGATGAATTTGAGGAAGCCTTTCTTGACCATTTCTTTCCCAGAGAATTGAGAGAAGTGAAGGTGGAAGAGTTTGTGAATCTGAAATAAGAAAGTATGACCGTTAAGGAGTATAGTCTAAAGTTCATCCAACTGTCTAGATATGATCCAGAGATGATCCCAGATATGAGGTCAAAGATGAGGAAATTTGTCTCCGGTTTGGGAAGATATGTGAAGAAGGAGTGCAAAGCGGCATTGTTAATCTCCGACATGGATATTTCAAGATTAATGGTGTACACTCAATAGGTGGAGGATGAGAAGAGGAAAGACAGAGAAGAGCATCTGAGAAAGAAGGCAAAATCAGCGGGGCATGAGAATGAACAGAGGCAAAACAAGGGCAACAGGTCCTTCTTCCAGAAGAGGCCTTCCAATTATGCATAGTCCACTGCAAGTGCACCTACGCTGCATAACAGGTATGATCAGCAGGGACAAGGTCACCAGAATGTCAGATCTCAGGGTTCTCAATGCCAGGCTAGCGTGGATCAAGGTTCTAGGAGAAAACCACCATGTGGCAAGTGCGGTAAGATCCACTTGGGAGAGTGCAGAGCGGGAAGGGTTGGTTGTTATAAATGAGGCCAAATAGACCATTTTCAGAAGGAGTGTCCAACATGAGGGAATAGAGCCCATTATTCTACCACTTCACCACCAGCTAGAGGTAATCAGAGGGGCACTACTTCAGGTACGAGTGGAGGTACAAACCGTCTATATGCCATGGGTAGTCGCCAAGATCACGAGGACTTCCCAAACGTCATGACGGGTATGATTCGAGTCTTTTCTCTTGACTGTTATATTTTGATGGATCCGGGTGCCATACTATCTTTTGTGACTCCTTACGTGGCAAGTAAATTCAATAGAATTCCTGAATGTCTTCATGAGCCTTTATGCGTAGCTACTCCTGTCGGTTATTCTGTCTTAGCTGAGAAAGTCTATAGAGATTGCACTATGTCAATCCATCACAGGGATACCTTGACTGACTTAGTTGAGTTGGACATGGTTGACTTTGATATGATCCTTGGCATGGACTGACTTTATGTCTGTAATGCCTCTATTGATTGTAGGACTCAGATTGTCAAGTCCAAATTCCCCGAATAAGGCTGTCATAGAGTGGAGGGGTAGTCCTGTCGTGCCTAAGGGTAAGTTTATTTCATACCTTAGGGCTAGAAAGCTAATCTCAAAAGGGTGTATTTATCATATTGTCCGAGTGAAAGATGACAAGGTTGAGTCTCCATCCCTTGAGTCAGTTCTGATTGTCAATGAGTTTTCCGAAGTCTTTCCTGAAGACCTGCCCGGAGTCCCTCCATATAGGGAGATCGACTTTAGGATTGATGTTCTTCCTGATACTCAGCCTATCTCCATCCCTCCATATAGAATGGCTCATGCTGAGTTGAAAGAGTTGAAAGAACAGTTGAAAGACTTGTTAGATAAGGGATTCATTAGGCCGAGTGTCTCACCATGGGGTGCTCCTGTCCTATTCGTGCGAAAGAAAGATGGGTCCCTTAGAATGTGTATTGATTATAGGCAGCTGAACAAGGTCACCATAAAGAACAAATACCCTGTCCCCAGAATAGATGACTTATTTGATCAACATCAGATTGCCACCTGTTTCTCAAAGATAGACCTAAGATCGGGCTACCATCAGTTGAAGGTAAGGGAGTGTGATATCCCAAAGACAGCTTTTTGGACCCGTTATGGCCACTTTGAATTCTTGGTTATGTCCTTTGGGTTGACTAATGCCCCCGCAGCTTTTATGGATCTCATGAACCGAGTATTTAAACCATATCTTAATATGTTTGTGATTGTATTCATAGGTGATATTTTGGTTTACTCCAAGAATAAGGAGGAGCATGCCTATCATATTAGAGTCGTCTTGCAAACTTTAAAAGATCAGGTATTGTATGTAAAGTTCTCCAAATGTGAATTTTGGCTTGCATCAATGGCTTTTCTAGGCCATATTATATCTGGAAATGGTATTCAAGTTGATGCTCAGAAGATTGAGACAGTGAAAAATTGGCCTAGACCTACATCCCCGATAGAGATAAGAAGCTTCTTGGGTTTGGCTGGCTATTATCGAAGGTTTGTAGAGGGATTCTCATCCATATCATCACCATTGACCAAACTGATCCAAAAGAAGGCTAAGTTATAATGGTCCGATGCTTGTGAGGAGAGTTTCCAGAAATTAAAGACCAAGCTAACCACTGCTCCTGTTATAACTTTGCCCGAGGGAACAGAGGATTTTGTGATTTATTGTGATGTGTCTAGAGTTGGTTTGGGCTGTGTGTTGATGCAGAGGGGAAAGTTGATAGCCTATGCTTCAAGACAACTTAAGATTCATGAGAGAAATTACCCAACTCATGACCTTGAGCTGGCAGCTGTGGAATTAGATGTCCTTGAAGTGATGACTTTTGGATTTTGGGGAATGTTATGTGGTAGAATCTAGTGGATTGTTATTTCTTACGTTAATAAAGTTTGAGCTTCCACAATATTGTCGTGTTTTATAAGTTGAATCGCTAATATAAGTTAAGGTTTGTATCGTTGGTTCTCCCACCTAGGAGGTTAAGTGTGGGTGCCACTCATTGCCCATTTTGGATCGTGACATTTTCTCGCAATTTTTCATGCTAATTTCTAGGCACATCAATACCCAACTTAAGGTCTTTGTTTTTCCTCAAGCAAGTAGCACTAGAATTGACTCTATTATAACTATGTTCAAGTAAAATGAAGTAAGCTGCCTGCAATGGTTTTAAGAAGCTATCGCCATTCACTTACCAAAACAGTAATGGCCCCTTTTTGAATACACGGCCTTTGAAAACTAATTTTTTCACCTCAAAATTGACACTACTAACAATGCAACTTTAATCTGTGACATATTACATAGGAGTTATTCCAATGCATACAAGAGACATTGCAAAGGATAAAGAATACGTTCTGATTCTAGGCACATCAGAACTCAAGGCCTTAGTAGATTCGCGGGATAAGTTGAATTTACACGGCATAATAGGCCTTTATTAGTTAAATAAGTTGTATAGTTGTGAAAACATCATATTGAGATAAACTGCTCAACAATTAAAAATTAAAGATTGAGTGATGATTTAGGGACTTGGTGTATATCTAAAATCCACAGTTTATGTATTTGCATGATAACCGATGAACTAAGCATCTCATTGTGGGAACACAATTTTAGTGTTTTAATCTGATTAGTTTACATTGTTTAATTATTACTTCAACTGTAGTTTTAGTTATACAAATTATTTTCAACTCCTGTGGAATAGAAAATCAGATCATCAATATAGTACTCATCCAGTCTGTATTGTGCTCTCCCTATTCTCTCTGTGGAATTCGGTCTCAACCTAATTGAAGTTTCTATATTTAAATAAGATCACATTACATCATCTGAGGGTATAACTTGAGTGTATCACGTACCAGAAAAAGTAATTAAATTTGAGGTTATACTCCCAAATAATCTTGTTTCCCTTCTTGAAAACTAAAAACTGATCAATCTTGGCCTCTCAAACCTCTCATGGAAAATAGTGATCCAGAAATGCCTCCGAGAAATATTCTCATTCAGCTGCAGGTGCATTCAATCCTCTAGACTCCTCATTATCCTCAAACCCTAGAATAGCCACGTCTCGTATCCTGAAAAAGTCAACTCTACCGCTATGTAATGATGCATATTAAATCTTATTAATATAATATCTGTTTTTACCAACAAAAAAAAGCACCCTATAAAGATGATCAATAAAATCTTAGGGGTCCTCGTTTGGGTCAGAACACATAAAAATAAGAGGACTCAAGCATATGATATCTCGAGTTATAAAACTCTCTGAGCCAGCCACCTAGTCTGGCACTTGTCGATACCACTATATGTTGGTGTTGCGTGGCTATCATCTGTGTCAATGATCGGACTGCACTTCTAACACCTTGTTCCTTTGGTCCAGATGGAGGGATTGACGATGTTGAGTCTCCTACAACTTCCTCAGGTACTGATGGAACAGGAGGAGCTGAGGGTTATGGATATCCTTTACCCTACTCAAGTACTGGTAGAATGGGAGGCACTGGAGTTTGTGACTCTCTTTGAGGTTCAAGCCTATCCTCCTAGCTAGGAGGTGCACGTTTAGAAAATTTTCCTACCTCCAAAGTCAATCTAGTCATGGCATCACTGTAAAGATATAAAACGCACGAGTTAGGCTCAAAGTTTTATTGCTCTGCTCTATTGAAAAATCTAGGAAAATGAAGAGTGGCAACCCTTCCTAAATGCCTTGCAACCTCCTGATTATAAGTATGGTACACAACATACTCAAAAGCTAGACTCTACTAGACACGACTTGTAGATTCTCTAGGACATGGCATGTTGTCATATGAAGTTTGTCACAATCCAAACCTATTAGGTACAATTGGTACACAATGTCTCACTTGACTGAGTACACCAACCAAACCTAATATTCTGGGCCTGCATAATATTTAGGCCGACAAGACCTCAGCATGTACTTATATACTTAAAAGATAGGATAACCTGAACAGGCTAACATGAACGAAACATTAGACAACTGTTTGGAAAATAGTAGAACACATGTATATACGTAAGTATGACAAGGCCATGGTCTAACACAGCACCTAAGAACAAGGCCGGCAACGCCACATAAAAAAAAATACTAATGTATAACACACGTCTACAAGCCTCTAGGAGTATAGTGTCTATCATATGGTTGGGACAAGGCACTGACCTATGTCAACTGTATATATATATAGAGCATACAAAGACCTCTCACTCAATAGCTATAGAAGAAATGGATCTTACTAATTAAATGCAAAAATCAACAATCACTTAATGAAGAGTCTATGTAGACCCCGAACTAGACCTACAACATGAATGTAGAACCCCGAACAATAGGGACGTCAGTGCAAAAGGAATGTACTTGTATGTAAGGCATGAATAGCATGTAAAATAAAACTAGAAGTAAAGAGTACTAGAATCAATGTGAAATCTGAATGCCACACCAAGTGTACAACCTGAATCTAAAGAGTCCTGCGAAGTCCCTACACATGAATACTACATGTTTATTGCATAAAAAGTCTTTTTGTCTAATGAGTATTGTCAAGCGATAGAAAGTATAGCATAATAATTATGCATCATCAAAGGATCATAATATAGCATAAAAATCTCCATACCTTACAGGCATCATCAAGGACTTGTGGTTATAGCATAATAGTTTCTTATATACATAGATAACACACATATGATTAATATAGAAATGACTCGGTAACTACTTGCTCTTTATTGATGTTATACTCAATATCACTTCTGGTAAGTTTTGGGTCATGGGTCACTCGTGTGGATCAATCCGACCCGATCCAGTATATTATTTATTTCTGAAAAAGAAATAATTAAAGGATAATTCTCTTTTTTTTTTTTGAAAAGAAGAGGGAATATTTACATTGTAACTGTCCAATCTCTCCTTATAAATGTAGTCTTCTACTTTGGTTAGAAAAAGGGCGTAAGACAGAAAACAAAAATCAGAGAAAAAGAGAAATATCCTTATTTTCAAACAATCAACATACTAAGAATACACTTAGTTTGTGATAATTTCACTCAATTTTCTTGAGAGATGAAATCGACTTTAAAGCTGTTTTGAGTTGGTAGTAAATTCAACACATTCAGCTGCAAGTTTAAGATACACATACCATTGTTTTTTCTTCTAATTTTCTTACAATGGTATTAGAACATAGTTGATTTATCTCTTGATTCGATGCTTCCATGTAATTTATCATGGATTCACTGTTTTTGCAAGTTGGTAAATTTTTTTTGACATTTTTTGGGAAAAACTATTGATAATAATAAATAAATAAAAATTAAAAGTATTTATGGTTTCTTTTGAAGCCTTTTTTTGTATGTGGATTAATCATATTATAAATATGATGCTTTATCCTACAATGAAAGAGACTCTTTTTTTAAAATATGATTTTGGACCATTTTCCATACTAAACTGTTTCTGTTGTATTGCGTTTCGGGAATTATTTGTTCAAAACTATGGGTTGAAACTTGTATTTTCATGATCTACTCGTTTATAACTTTTCGTGAATATATTATATGTGAAAAATAGAGTTAAAATAAAAGAGATATGATTTTTTAAATTCGTCTGATATTGGACTATTTTCCAGAAAAAACTACTTATATTTTGTTGTGTTTTGAGAATTATTTGTTCAAACATTTTGCTTGAAACTTGTATTTTCATGATCTAATTGTTTATAGCTTTTCGTGGAGATATTATATGTGACAAATGGAGTTAAAACAAAAGAGATGATTCTTAAAAATTGCCTGATTATGGACAATTTTTTAGAAAGCCTACTTCTATTTTATTGCATTTTGGGAATTATTTATTCCAAACTTTGGCTTGAAACTTGTAGTTTCACGATCTATTCCTTTGAAGCTTTCTACGGATATATTATAAGTGTAAATCGGACAAAAAACGAATGAATTATGATTTTTTAAATGTATTTGAGAATACATTTTAGCCTATTGTTGTAACTTGGTCATTATTTGATAATAACCAATAGAAAATTTAATTTATGAAATATTTTTTTTCTTCCAACCTTAAAACCCTTTTAATAATCCTTTGGCCTTCTACCAGAAATTTGTGACATACATTGTCACATTAAATGGTATTAACCATATTTGTGATTTTTTATTCTCATTTCAGACATGGATAAATGGTAACATGATCATATTGATCCAAGTGGGAGTGGTACTAATAGAGTAGCAAAAAAAATCATAGAAGATTTCGACGCAAAAGGATCAAAATAAAAAATGATTCAAATTCGGAGTCTGAAGTCATAAGAAATGACTCAAGGATACTGTAAAATCTGAACAGAGATGAAAGGGACGGAACAAGGTTTTTTGATGAGTTTAAAAGTATTAAAATGGACTCGTTTTACCAATGACCAAATTTTCTAAATCTATTTTCGATTAGAATTAATGAAATTTATGACTGTTACATCTATGTTGAGGATTGGGTTGGATTACATATTTTGTATAGTTCATTATCAGATTATTGAAAGAATGAACTAGCAGATATCTATCACGATTTTGATCCTAATGAACTATGATGGAGGTTCACGTTCGCTCTTGAAGCAAGGTATCTAGTGTGTTCCCATAATAACATAATCTAGGATTTGATATCTTATTATCTTTTTACAAATTATGTTATGAACGCCTTTGATTATGTTTTAATATGAATATGTATGTTTTATCCTATTTTGGATTGGTGTGTTGTTATTCTATTTTGCATTATCATTTGCTGTAAATAATTAGACTTAAAAAATTCTTGTGATTATAGTCTTCATCGTATTAGAATAGATATTAAGAAATTAGTTTCTAATTTTGGTTCAATATTTAGTTTGTAGATGATGATTGGATACTTACGTGTCCTTTTAATTATACACTAAATATGAAACATTAATAATAATTGATTTGCTTGAATATGTATGTCACATGCATAATTGATATATAAAATTGCGTGATTATCTCTTAATTACAGACATAGCATCAAAAAATATAATTGCAGAATTAAACAAAAGTGAAAAACTGAATGGTGATAATTACGACATCTAGAGTCGTAAAATATAGTATGTACTTGAAGAGAAAAATGCTCTTGAAGTTATTAATCATATTTTAAATCAACTAGAAGAGGGTAGAGACCTTGAAGCTTATAAAGCTTGGAAAAATATTGAATTCCACTGCACGTGGAATAATAGTTAGTTCTATTATTGAGGACCTCATACATGAATGTGAGGAATTTCAAAATGTTCAAGCCATGGGGGCACATTTGAGAGGAATATATGGGGTACATCTGTAACCTTCCTCCGACAGTTGTATATCAAATGTGACACTTACAAGAAGTGTCATGATCAAAATGTCAAACAACACCTTAGGGTGATGTCTAATATGAGAGCTCAACTCAAGAGTGATGGTAAAGTCCTCTCAGATGAGCAACAAGTTCAAGCAGTGATCCGATCTCTTCCTAATAATTGAAAAAATTTGAAGGTTAACTTGACCCCTAATAAAAGTATCAAAACTTTTTCTGATGATGCCTTCCATGTTGAACTTGAAGATGAGCGGCTTGGTTCTGCTAAAGTTTCTTCTAATGCCTTTGTGGAAGAATCAAGTGGTACAAAGTCTTCAGGCTTCAGGCGCAGGAAAACTTAAAAAAAGAAATGGAAAAAACAAAGAGATTGGAGAAGGACCCTCCAACAAAAGGAAAAAGCCAAATTCCAAAAAGGAAAAAGGGTTTTACAAGACGATAGAGAAGAATAAAATAAAGTGCTATAATTGCCAAGTTCTAGGGCATCTTGCTCGTGAATATACCGTCGAAAAATATAGTATTTCTAAATGCATCTCTGAGTGCAACGTATGTTTCTAGCACTTCTTTATAAATTGAATTTTATCCTAGATAGATTGTACACTCATGATCCACCGACCACGTGAGTCGAGAAACATTTGGGGAGTTTCTTCGAGTTTCACCTAGATCTACGTAGATCTATGTTGGAAATAATGCTATACTTGAAGTCAAAGGATAGACACTTTATCACGATCCAACCCCATAGGCGAGAAGCTAGATAGGTGTTCCCATGTACCAAAAGTGCGGTACATAACACACTTGCAAAGTAGATTTGCATGATGGCCAATCTTTGATGTTGCATGACATCCTATATGCTCCAGAGATTCGACGAAACTTAGTATCTATGTCTGGTCTTCTAGATGTTGGTTTTGATTTTTTTTTAGTCACAGTGGTGTTAGAATAACTTTAGACAATGTTTTGTATGCTTTTGAACTTTGTTAAGATTGTTTTATCATTTTAGATTGTAATCCTTCAACTTATGACTATTATGTTGACCGTTGTGTAATGACATGTTATTCTAGTAATAATAATATTAATGTTATTATATGGCATACAAGGTTAGGTCACATAGGGCAAGATCGAATGAATAGGTTTCAAAGGAAAGTCATTTAGGTTCTTTCTCCAAAATTGATATGCCAACTTGTGCAAAGTGTCTTGCTGAAAAGATTACATGTAAATCATTTGGGAAGGCTAAAAGAGCTGAGTTATCACTTCAATTAATCCATTCTGCTATTTATGGTCCAATGAATGTGAGGGCAATATCTGATGCCACATACTTCATTATGTTTATTGATGATTTCACGTGTTTTGGTTATGTCTATTTGATTTTTCATAAATTTGAAGTATTTGAGTGCTTTAAAACATATACGAATGAAGTTGAAAATCAATTAGATAAAAGTATAAAGGCTTTAAGAACTAGTCGTGGATGTGAATATTTATCAAAATAATTTAAAGAATAATGTATTGAAAAAAGGATTATCAGACAGTTAACCACTCCTTATACACCTCAATAAAATGGTATAGTTGAAAGAAGAAATAGAACATTATTGGAAATGACTAGGTCCGTGATGACGTAGGCAAATTTGACTATCTCTTTCTGGGAGATGCATTGTTGGCAGCGGTCAACATATTAAATAAAGTGCCTTCTAAATCAATATCTTTCACTCCTTAAAACTATTGTACTGGTCATAAAAACAAATCTGAAGGATTTACGACCTTGGTGTTGTGTTGCTTATATTAAAGATCATTTTGTGAGTTTAGTAAATTAAGCCCAAAAGGAAAGAAATTTATATTTATAAGATGCTTTGAACACTCCAAAGGGCATGTGTTAATTGCTGAATTGGAGGATGGAATTATTAGTGAACTTGTATTACGAGATGTCAGATTTTTGGAAAGTGATTTCTCCAAAAATGGTGAAATAAGTTAAATGAAGGTGAGCCTTTCTACGAAATATTGAATTTAGTAGATAGTGTCATTGGACATACTTGATAAATCAATGAATCAAGAAATAGTTCTTGGTCCAAGTGGGAGTTTCGAATTCTGAAATTCTATAGAGAAATCTAAACTTCAATTACGTAAGAGTACAATAAAAATTGTACCTAAATGATCTTATAATATTCAGGATTATGTTTTATTGGTATCTCCCACAGAATTGGATGAACCTAATTTTGTGGTTGAGGCTTTATTGAGCCCTAAAAAGGATGAATGGTTAAAAATGATGAAAGAAGAAGTAGAGTCCATGAAAACCAATAAAATCTGGGATCTAGTTGAACTTCCTCAGGGATGTAGAGCTACTGGGAATAAATGAATTCTCAAAGTTAAATGCAAAAACAGATGGGTCAATAGAAAGACACAAAGCATGATTGGTGGCAAAAGATTTTACTCCAGAAGCTGTAATAGATTATGAGTTTACCTTTACACGATTATTTTTGGCTATTGTTGCATATTTATATTTAGAATTACACCAAATTGATGTGGAGATCGCTTTTCTCAATGGAAAACTAAATGAGGAAATCTACATGGAAGAAGATGTAGGTTTCATTGTAAAAGGCTAAGAAAATTAAGTTTGTGAATTGAAGAGATCAATTTATGGCCTAAAGAAATCTTCAAAGCAGTGGTACCTAAGATTTCATACAGAGGTCCTATGTGAAAAAGTCCAATGGAAAGTTTGAAATTCTTTCTCTTTACATGGATGATATTTTACTAGTCCAAAATAATTTAGAGGATGTAAAAACTATTAAGTCATGTTTTTCAAAGTCATTTGACATGAAAGATATGGATGAAGCACACTCTATCTTAGGTTTTAAAATTCAAAGGGTTTGTTCCTAAAAGTTTTTTACTCTATCTCAAGAAATACACATAAAGAAGATTTTGGAACGCTTTCGAATGAATAGTTGCAAGACTATAAAACTATAATAGCAAGAGGTGAAACTTTAATCCTAGAAATGTGTTCAAACACTAAAAAGAAATGAAGACATGTCTTGAGTTCCATATTCTAGTGCTATCGGGAGGCTGATGTATGCTATGATGTGTACTCGTCCAGACATTTATTGCGTTGTAGGTCTAGTAAGTAGGTATCAGTCTATTCCCAAAAGAGATCCTTGGAAGGAAGTGAAGAGAATATTTTGATATTTGAAGGGAATTGTAGATTATTCACTAAGCTATAGTGGATTTGATTTACTCCTGAGAGGTTATATTGATGCTGATTGGGTTGGTGACCAGAATGATAGAAAATCAACCTCAAATTATGCTTTCTTACTTAATGGTGAGCTTGTGTATCTGCAGTACAAGAAGCTATTTGATTAAAAATATTCTTTGAGCATTTGAATATTGCAAAGAATTCTAAGGATCCCATGATTTTATATTGCAACAGTCAGGCAACTATCACATATACAAAGGATCCTAAGTATCACAAGAAAATTAAACACATTAAAATAGAGTGTAACTTTGTGAGAGACATAGTTGCAAGTGGAGAAATAAATTTAGAATACATTCTTACTCGTGAAATGATAATTGATCCTTTTACAAAGGCGATATCTAGAGACTTGTTTGAGAAATATGTTAAGGCTCTAGGTTTGAGTAGGATATGATGATATTTCTATATTATAAAACAACTTGATTGTTATAATATTCTCATCAATATAAAACTATTAAATTTATATTCATATCTCTTGAACATGTGATAATATTTTAGAAATAAAAAATATCAGACAAGTCGCGAGATTAATTCTTTTACACAAGCAATCGCCTCTTACATCGTAGAACGTGAAGAGATGATTTTCACTACCATGTTATGACTTATTTCACAAACCAGGTAAGATTCTCTCTAAGAAGTTGATTTTGAGGAACATTATAGATATAGAAACTTGGGTTAGACATCTAGGAGTGTCTAGACCAAGATTTGTACAATGTTGGATAATTAAAAGAACGAGACACTTCCACCAGTATATGGTAAAAACATCGTAGCACGTGTTTCATACAACGTGTGTTAAGCAATCAATGGGTTAATGAAAGAATGGTTCCCTGCTTCTTCACTGTGCGAGAACCTAAAAAGTTAAATTAACTTTTTTTAGTGGACTACCCATTGACATGAAGTTTCAATCAACGTTGCTACTTTAGTATGTCATTAATAGCCATGAATAATTCGATGGTGTGGTGTGTGACTAGGAAAGCAATTGAATTGCAATAGATAGATTTGAGTAGAAAGGAAAGACAATTAAAGTAAATAACATGAATTGTATACACAAGCCATATATTACACTAACCATATAGGTGTCGAGTGTAATTGCGTATATAAAATTTAATATGAATTCGATTTCACATATTTAAGAGGATGGGGGATCAAATAAGTAACTACTGGAGTAGTGAATGAATTCTGGGGTATAGTGAATAAAAGTATCCTTATATTGGTAGCAAATTCTTTTGACATGTGATTGAATTCCTATGTGGATCTTGTAAATCCTTAAAGGTAAGTTCTTGATGCTCAAAGGTCGCACAAACTATTTTTCGTGTGAATTGTGTGTCTAGTTGATTTTTTTTGGCTTGGATCTTGTCCACCACGTGTAAAGTGGGAGATGTAAGTTTTGGGCCATGGATCATCCATGTGGATCGACCCAACCCAACCTAGTATATTATTTATTTCTTCAAAAGAAATAAGTAAAGGATGATCTTTTTTTGAAAAGAAGAGGGAACAATTACATTGTAATTGTTCAACCTTTCCTTTTGAAAAGAAGAAGGAACAATTACATTGTAATTGTTTAACCTCTCCTTATAAAAGCAGTCTTCTACTTATTTTTAAAATAATCAACACACTAAGAAGACACTTAGTTTGTGATAATTTCACTCCATTTTCTTGAGAGACAAACTCGACTTTAGGTCTGTTTTGAATTGGTAGCAAATTTAACACATTCCGCTGCAAGTTTAAGATACACATTCTGTTGGTTTTTCTCCTAATTTTCTTACACTCCTACAACTAGACTCAGTATCACACATGAATAAAGACTCATCAATAAACAAGACATTTTCAATAGGAAGACAAACTTAACTATTTAATTCTTATGAGTAAACTCTTTAGGTAGGACATGTTTTACGATCTTCTCTTAAGCTATTAATCCGGAAGGGGATTTACATTAAGAAGGATAAAGGATAGTCATTACATAACTTACTCTATCTCCTTTAAGCTACAGAGGCTTCGCTGATGCTCCATCTCATCTACATCAGTGAATCACGATTCCAATAATATTTTGGAAAAATACTAACACTAGTTGGCAAACGATTATCTTACTATGAAGCTAGAAATTCGGGATTACAAGATAGAAAAAGTTCAAAGATAAAAGGTTTCTTACCTTGTATTATTCCATCACCTAATATCTCCATAATGTCCTTTCAATCAAATCCTACCATTTGCAGCTTTTCAGAGATCTAACTATGAGAAAATTGTGAAGCTAGCGAGGTATTTACAGAATATAACTTGGACAAGAGCTCCCTTTGATGTTAGAAGTTTCCTATAGAGAAATATATGTTTTTACCTCTTGCAACTTTTGAAGAATGATCCAAAATTGTACAAGTAAATCCATTGCCTCACAAGGCCTCGTGAGGCAAGGCTTAGCGCGAGCTCAAGACCCTCACAACACGAGCCTGAGGGCGAGAAGGGGCCTTGCTCCATGATTCCCTTTCTTCTTGGTTTATGTTTTGAATCTTAACTCAACTTTGCGCACATGACTTCATATCCAACATTACCTTAACAAATGAGATAAAATGCTAGAATTTGACTCATAAACTTTTGATTCACTAAGCTAATTAATTCAAATGCTCGAGGTGTAACAGTGTATCTTCTAGCTGGTTGATCTTTGATGATATGAAATCATTCTGAATAGGTTTTCATAACGACAAAATGAATCAGGTTCATTTGGATACATGAAAAAAATATTAAAGATGTGAGAACTGCAAAAATCAATATTAAAAGTCAAAGAATTAATAAATAAGGAATAGGAGGGCAACAAGACTCCTATAAGGAAAATAATTAGCTAGGTGAATTGTTTTCCTTGAAGAGCTTAACTAGGTATTCATAAAAACACAATAAAAGCAAAAGGTCATTCATGCAAACAGTTGGCTTTTGAAAATCCAATATCGAGAATTTCTCTAGCAAGAGCAGGGTAGCTTTCTTAGAGCAAAACAATCAAAGAAAGAAGAACTAGAGTTATATTTGTTTCTGAAAGTTCATATGTTTGAATTCTACTTAGGATTGTTATTGAGTTATAATTTTCTAAGGTAGAAAGTGAGGTTTGTAACAAGAAGTGGGTTTGACTTCTTGGAGAGATTAGTTAGCGATTATAGTTAATCATCAGAGTTAAGGTACTAGAGTTAGTCCCTTTGATTATGGAGTTGTAATCTAAAACCGTTCTTTGAAGTTAGTGAATTTGTTGGAAATATTATAAGGTGTAGGTCATGGTTTTTCTTCCCTTGAGCGAGGAGGTTTTCCATGATAAATTTGTATCTTGTTTCTATTACACTATTACTCACACAGGAACCTGGTTCTTATATTTGTTAGGTGGTTTAGGTTTCTTTAATTGATATTAGAGCAGGTCTTTTCATGTAAAGATTCAATACTTGACAAGGATTGAGGGATGTACCACCTACAACACAAGATAGAGCATCACAAACAAGACCCCCATTGGTCAATGGAAAAAACCATGGGTGGTGGAAAAATAGGATGATAGATCACCTGATTGGAGAGAGTCCAGATCTCTAGAGCGTTATTTTGGATAGACCTACTTTCCCTATGAAGATTGGAGCAGATGGAACAACAAGTGTCCAAAGAAAAAAAAGTAATGGAATACAAAAGACAAACTGGCTATTGAAATCTACACAAGTGTATGTCAACTACAGGACATAAAAGCTGAAAGAAGATTCTAATATATGGAGTAGGTTTAGACGAGTATAATAGAATTTTAGCTTGTCAAGATGCAAAGGCAATATAAAAGACCTTACAAACTGCTCATGAGGGAACTAGTTTTAAAAAAAAATCCTAGATTGATAATCTGAATTGATAGTATGAACTATTCAGAATGATGGAAAGAGAAACAATGCAAGATATGCATACAAAGTTCACTTCCATAATCAATGAAATCTATTCCTTAGGAGAGGTGATTCCAACTGGGAAAGTTATCAGAAAATGCTTGAGTGTTCTTCCTAAATCATGAAAAAGCAAGGTGGAAGCAATCACTAAGGCACATGACTTGGATAACATGCTGATGGAGGATTTTATTAGAAATTTGCTCACCTATAAACTTAAGAAGAATCAAGAGAAGAAAATAGGAGGCAAGCGGAAAGAGAAGAACCTGGTCCTTAAGGCAACTGAGAAGGATGACTTTGAGGATGAGAATATTGCATTAGACAAAAAGGTTTCAAAGGATGTTGAGAAGAGGACAAGAAAATTAGAGAAAGCAACCTTAGAGAACAACTGACAACGATCTAAGAGATCAATTATGCCACAAATGCGGAAGCCCTGACCACTTCATCAAATTATGTCTGTTGTGGGCTTTGGAGTACAAGCACAATAATCCTTTAAGAAACAAAAAAAATAAAGAATGATCAATATATTCCTACAAATTGAAGAATGACCAATCAAGAGGCTGATTTAACTATGAAGAAAGCCTTTGTTGTGATGGAAAATTCTTTCGGTGAAGAGTCTAATGGGATTAAAATTGAAAACCAATCGTTACTGACAATGGAAGGAGAAGAAAAGTATGACTTCCTAGCACTAGTGGCTATATGAGTCAACAGATACAATCTTGGCACTTATGGCTGGAATAACTTTAGAAAAACATGACAAGTAGTCCAAGATAAGTTTTCATCAAATCAAAGAAAATATTCATCTTTATTCCAAAAGGAAACTAGAGTCTCTATCTTGTGTTATTATAGATGCATACCATTAAACCTGTGCTACAAAGGAATAGGTGTTGAAAGATTATGCATCCTGAAGAATAGAAAATGAAACTCTAGAAGTCTTAAATAAAATACTTCAAGAATAAATAAATAAATAACTTAAATCCCTCCAGGTTAGAAAAATATATACAAAATATTGGTCATATAGCTTGATGAGAAACCATAAAAAGATTAAAAACTGAATTACAGTTGGGTGAATACTATTATGATATGTCATGCACTCACTGTGGACAAAATAGTCATCAAAGTCACATGTGTAAACAGAGAAAATGGCTATTAAAAATAATCTAACCTTTGTAAAGAAGGCTTCTTATGAAAGAGGAATCAGGAAACTGGTTCACAAGCATAAGCTCTTATCCAAATAGGCTAGGAGGAACCTGATTCATCCTTTAACTCACAAATAGGGACCCCAAGTGGATCTGGATACCCAAAACTAATCTCTGAATGCTTTTGTAGGAACTGGTAGGAGGAAGACATAAGAAATGGTCTCTGGACAGTGTATAGTCAAGACAGATGATCGGAAACAAAGATAACTTTCTCTTACTTAATGGCTTCCATGGCTGAAGTGTAGCTTTTGGAAATGGCAAGAAAGGTTAAATCATGAGAATTAGCAAAGTGAGGCCTTCCCACTCTTAAGCAATAGAAAATGTGTACAATGTTGAAGAATTAAAACACAGTCTCCTAAGTGTATCACAAATGTGTGATAGAGAGAATGATGTACTCTTTACGTCAATTGCGTGCAAAATAACCAACTCAAATTCAAAGAAACTGATTTTCATGGGAAAAAGCATAAAAATGTATACAAAGTTGATATTATGGGTCCAGAAATGCCTATGCTTGAATATTTAAGTGCAGTTAATGATAACTCACTTTTATGGCACAAGAGGTTGGGACATGCAACTTTCTCAATAATAAATAAACTGATATCCAAATAACTGGTGAGAGACCTGCCAACCAGACAATTAAATGAATATCAAGTATGTGGAGCTTGTGCGCAGGGAAAGCATGTAAGATCATCCTTTAAACCAAAGGAAATGCTAAGAACAAAGAAATCTCTAGAACTATTGGACATGGACTTATGTGGACCAATGCGAGTTCAAAGTCGAGGACGAAAAACATATGTTTTTATTAATGTAGATGACTATACCAGATTCACATGGACATTGTTCATAAGCAAAAAAGATGAGACATATGACATATTTGTCATCTATGTGAAGCTGATTCAAAAGAAATTGAAATATGAATTAATGAGCATTCAATCTGATCATGAAACAAAATTTAAAAACTCTATATTTCTTGAATTATGTACTTAAAATGGTGTAGACCACAATTTTTCTGTTCTACGTACACCACAACAAAATAGTGGAGTGGAATAGAAAATTAGAACCTTGGAAGATATGGCAAGAACCATGTTGATTGCCAGTGGTATTCCTAAGGTATACTGGGTGGAATTTGTGAACACTGCTTGTTACCTAATAAAAAATGTATGATTACGTCTGTGCTAAATAAAACACTCTATGAATTGCTAAAAGGAATAAAATCTACCTTTCCTCACCTAAAAGCTTTCGGTTGTGTATGTTATGTTCACAACAATGACAAGGATGCTCTAGAAAAAATTGATACCAAAAGCAATGAGGGAATTTTCTTGGTTACTCCTCTCAAAGTAAAGCATATAAGTTTTCAATAAAAGAACCAAATATGTTGAAGAAAGTGTAAATGTTATATTTGATGAAGTTAATCACTCTATCGAGAAAGAAATACAGAAACATCTTGAGAAGATAGGAATGATGAAACCCCTAAAGGATAACACCGATGATTCTGACAATGGTGATAATGATATCTCAACCAATGATTCCAGAATCTTAGAACCAAATATTGAATCAGATAAAGATGACGAGACCACAATACTTGTTAGTGATAATAAACCTACATAACCTGGTCCTCTTTCCTCAGTCACATGTGAAAGCAATCAGACCAACAACTGAAAACATAAAAACTCTTATCCCATACAGAACTTGTTTAGCCCTCTTGATTCAAGAATTCAAACCATATCAAAATTAAGAAATTATGTTCTTTCTCTGCATATCTTTCATTTGTAGAACATAAGAATATCAAAGAAGCACTACTAGATGCAAAGTAGACCATTTTCATGCAAGAAGAGTTGAATAAGTTGAACAAAGCAAGGTATGGAACCTAATCTCCAGACCTCATAATTGAACAATGATAGGTACCAGATGGATGTTCAATAAAAAACTTGATGATAAGAGGGTCATCACTAGAAACAAAGCTAGGCTTATAGTTCAAGGCTACAACTAGGAGGAAGGCATTGACTATGATGAAACATTTGCAACTAGTGGCTCGAGTGGAAGCTATCAGAATGTTGATCACCTTTGCAGCACACACAGAGTTCAAATTTTGTCAAATGGATGTCAAGAGTGCATTCTTGAATGGATACTTGTAGGAAGAAGTATATGTTCATCAATCACTAGGATTTGAAAGTCATGAATATCATAACCACGTGTACAAATTGGATAAAACTTTATATGATCTTAAGAAGGCACCACGAGCATGGTATGATAGGGTGTCCACATTCCCTCTTACACATGTATACCCAAGAGGAAAAATCAATAACACACTATTTCTTAAAAAGAGGAACTTTGATGTCCTTTGTACAAATTTATGTCGATGATATAGTTTTTGCTGGAATCAATGAACAAATGGAAGTTGACTTTGCACATCTCATGAGGAATGAATTTGAAATAAATATGATGAGAGAGCTCTATTTCTTTCTACGTATTTAGATTCAACAGTCATCGACAGTAACATTGATTCATGAGTAGAAATACATTAAGGAGCTCCTTAAGAAATTCAATATTAACGAAGCCAAGATGAATGATACTCCATTAGCTACAACTACGAAGCTGGACCAAGATGCATCTCGTTCTTCAGTTGGTGAAATAAAGTATAGAAGAATGATTGACTCATTATTATATCTCACTACCAGCAGACCTGACATCGTGTTCAGTGTAGTATTATGTACACATTTTCAATTATGTCCAAAAGAGTCATACATGAAGCCTGTTAACAATATTCTTAGATTTATCAAAGGCACCCTAAACCTGGTCCTGTATTACCTAACATGTGCCTTTATCTAATTGGTTTTGCTGATGCTGACTATGCGGGATATCTCATAGATAGTAAGATTACATATGGAATGGCTTATTTCCATAGACCATGCCTGGTGTCTTTGGCTATATGAAATCAAAACTCTGTTGCTCTATCTATTGCTGAGGCTGAGTATGTTGTTGCAACTTCATGTTATGCTCAACTCCTATGGATTAAAAAATAACTTTTAAATTATGGCATCAAGGTTGGTTGCATATCCATCCGATGTGATAATATTAGTTCTATCAATATGGATAAAAACCCAATCCATCATAAAATAACCATGCACATTAATGTGTGTCATCACTTTCTTCGGGACAATGTTGAAAAGGGCCACCTTATCATAACCTTCTACAAAATAAAGGACTAGGTGGATGACATCTTCACAAAGGCATTAGGGAGAGATCAATTCAAGAAAAACCATCAGGCACTGAGTTTAATTTATCAATAAGCACTACTTACTCTCTTTTCTCCCTTTTTAATATAAAAATATTTTTGAGTGTGATCACTTTTTCACTGAAAAAGATTCACACTAAAGCTCAAAATTTTGTACTGTAACATAAACAGGTTGTCAACAATTCAGGTTTGCACTTCTCCTCACAATCTAAACTTATGAGAATACATTAGCTTACATATCCACACTATGGAACACATCGTATAAAGAGGAACCTGGTTTACCTCATATCCCCCTTTGAATTAGCATCTTTTAGGCGGGAAGAAGACCCTCTCATACTTAAATAGCTTCTCCTTCTTGCCTATCTTGGAACCCAAATTGTCACCTCTCTATCACATCATCTGTTTGACACTAATCATCACCCAACAATTCCATAAAATTAATCCCCACTCAACCACTATTAAACCTAAAACACACCACATTTTTTTCCATATTTTTCCAGATACCTTGATCTCTTTCCCTTTTTCTGTCTTTCTCTCTCTCTTTTGCATTGAACCCACTAGTTACTTACTCTGATGATGATGGAACTACCTCATCTCAGGGGGAAGTTTCACCTCTTCATTCACCTAAGGCTCCGTCATCTAAAGTACGATCGTCCATCGCACCTAAAAATCCACCTCAGGGGGAACCTTTGCCTACCTCCTCACCCAAGGATTCATCTCCCAAGATCCCACCGCCTACCGTCTCCACTAAAGATCAGTCTCAGGGGGGATAAATCTCCTAAAATATGGATGATACCATTCTTTCCCCTCACCATAATCCTTCATCGATGACTCCATTACCTCTGCCTCCACTACTTTCCCCACCACCACCCTTTACTTCAACTGAACCATTCACTATTTTTCCATCTCCTCTATTTCCCCTTATCACCCTATTATTCCACTTCCTTTCCATGTTACAATAGCCTCATGTCGTCTCCCTTATGAACTACCTCATATAATAACTTGTGTAAGGGTTGTATTTCTATTTTAGAACTTTCCTAGGTCTCACTGTAACATGCCCTGTGTAAATTTTGAAGTAAGAAGACAATTTTATAATTTTTTTTCATACTTAATCAACCAATCCAATAGTAGGAACATTCAGAATTTTCCCAATCTGACATGATCAAATACCAACTCAACTCCCCATACCAAAGAAGTCACAATGTTACCAACTAGCACAGTTAGGTTCTTGTAAAACTTGACCACCTCATTCTCATGAATCTCCAGAGAAGTATGCATCAACAAACCATGAGACCTAATTGGCGGACCTGATCCCATAAATGATGTATATCATAGATCAAATAGGGACCAGCTATAAAAGCTGCCATCACCTACTGTGGTAGATAGACATCAACTAAAGGACAATAGGTATCCAACAATTAGAGGAGACTAGGTTGTTTCATCCGTAAGTTAAATACTATATTTAAGACACAAAACAATCTAGTTCTACACATCATATTTTCAAGGTAAAAGGCAAAAGGTGTGTGTGCTCAAAAGAAAAAACAACTTCCTCAAGGCAATAAAAGACCTGATCGAGCTACTTTTGAAAAATAGTTTTAGGTTATTGCTTTGTTGTAATATTGAGTCTAGTGTGCTAAATATTTTAAGATAAGTTCCTACACTATAAAGAAATACTGATCATCTTTCCTTGTATTTATTTTGCATTGAGTTCATAGATAGAGTTAGCCTTGAAGTGGTTTCCAAAGTCTATGTCAACTAGAGTTAGTTGGGATAGTAGGCAATAGAGATATTGCTTAGGCTCAAAGTCTTACAATAGAGGTATAGCAAGTCGAGGGCTGGAGAGGGTTAGTGTCTAGTTATAATAGGTTATAATAGACTACTTTGCACTTGCATCATAATGAAGAATAGTTGGTAAAATCCTATTGGACAGGTCATGGTTTTTCCTCCCTTGAGCAAGGAGCCTTTCTATAAAATCTTGTCTTGTTCCTTACATGCATTAGTTGTTCATTTATTGATTATTATGTTTAGGTACCTGGTCCCTAAGTGGTAGTAGATGCATACATTCTAATAATTGGTGTCAAAGCGAGGCTCTCTAATCAGCTAAAACCCTGAGATATTTTTGTAAAAGTATGGCTGCTTCACTAAATTTGGAGGAAGGACAATCATCTACATGACTCCCTCATTTCAATGTCCAGTTCTATAGCTTGTGGAAAACTCGCATGCATGACTTCCTTATGGTTGAAGATATTGAACTATGGGATATTTTTCTTTTTGGCCTTTTTGTTCCCACAACTTAACTGAAGGTAGGAGAGGTCACTAAAGGTTTGCCTAAAACTAGTCAACAATATAGTGAAGCTGACAGAAAAAAGATTAAGAAGAACAACAAGGCTAAAAAGCTTTTTGTAAGCCGTATAGGAGCTAAAGAATATAATAGGATCTCAGCATGTGAGTCAGATAAAGAGATTTGGGATTGTCTAAGGACTTCCCATGAAGGAACTAAGCAAGTAAAAGAATTGAAGGTAGACATGCTCACTACTTAGTATGACAATTTCACGATGAAAGAAGGGAAAACCATTCATGAAATGTGCACCAGATTCTTCTCTATAAAAAATGACATTCGTTGTTTAGGGGAACCATTCATCTAAGTAAGAAAGTGAGAAACGTTCTTTGGATTCTTTATAATTCATGAGAAAGTAAGGTCGATGTCATCATTGAATCCAAGAACTTGAAAACTCTCACTATGGGTGAGCTCATCGAAAATCTATGAATAAGCAACATGATCCATCCAAGAAGGAAGTGAAGAAACACACATCATTGGCTCTTCAGGTTAATCAGAGTGATGATGGTGATGAGGATGAAGATATGAACTACTTGACTCACAGATTTTATAAGATTATGAGAAAACACAGTGGATTTATGTAGAAGGGAAACACTAGTAGGCCGACAAATAAAAATGAACTATTTCACAAGTCTGGGAATCCTAGACATTTTATAAGAGATTGTCTCTTAAACAAGCAGGAACACAAAGAATACACTAAGCCTGGAGGAGACAGAGATAGAAGAAGGGACCAGGTCCCTGAGAAGTCAAGAAAAAGGGCTGTTGCTGATTATGTGGTAAAGAGAGCTCTAGCTTTCTAGGGAAATTCCTCAAGTAATTCTGAATAGTTTGAACATCCATAGGATGCCTCCATGTTGAATGTTAAGGATGATGAAAATATGTATAGAAGCATGTTGCCTTTGTGGCAAAATCTGAAGATGAAATTGATGAAAAGGTAACCTTGTTTGACCTCAAAGAAAATCATGACTGTTATTCCATCTAGAAACTAAAATAATTGGATGGTGTCTTGATTGACACACTCTGTGAGATAACTACTAAAAATATTTTCTTAATAATAGCACTGATATATTTTAAGATGAGAAAATTTCCTTAGTCACTCAAATGACTGAGTTGGAAAAAACAATTGCTATGCTGGTGTAACACCCCCTAAAAATGTTATATATGGTGTTTCAATTCTCGATGAAAATGAAACTGCTTCTATATTTTGGGCATAGCTTTTCATAGATTGGTCTAAATTAGGTGATTCAAATTTTTTCATAATTCCAACATTATTACATACAACTTTTGTGAAGACCATATCTTAAGATTTGGAGGCTAAGTAAGTCAAATAAATTAAACTTTGCAAGACCAGGTGCTGTGATGAAGGAAGTATTTGTAGAAGAAAACTCATATCTAACTGTAGAATGATCCCATTCAGTTTATTCTTGAATGACATGAAAGGAGATCTCTAGATCTACAATTCATATGCAAACAAGTTATCTTATTCAAATGTAGCTAAAAAAAGGGTATTCCATAAAAAAAGATGATTCATTTCACCAACCATGGAAGATCTAGATCCATTTGACATAACCAATGACATCAATAGTCCTCTATTTGATATCACCCATGACATCATAATACCTCATTAACTTTTTGGATTTTTCTTTATAATATTTTTAATTATTGTTAGGTCCCTCACACACCTATAAATACCCACCTTATTTGTTCATTTTGTTCATCAAGCTTTCTCAAGCCACTCTTCTCTCTATACACTTCTATAATCATTCTCAAAATATATTTTTAGTTCTTAGTAGTGTAGAAATACTATTTCGGAGAGGAAAAGAGGTTTGGATTCAAGAGTGTTCATTAATTCCTTCAATTCTAAGTAAATCTTTGGATTCTAGGTATGTAAGGCTTCAATGAGAGTATTCCTTCCACTTTCATGTCTAAAGTATTTTGATTATATGATCAATTAAGTTTTTTTTCTTTAAGTTTTACTCTAAGGTGTGTGGGTATTGATTCATGGATCCTTTCATCCATGAAGCCCCAAATGAATTATCAAAGTCTTCTATTTAATTCAAGTATGAAACTTTATGAGTTTTCATAGTATGATTCCAAATTCATAGATTGTTAAGTATTTGAAGTTTAATTACCTATCTTATATTAGCGTATGTAAGGCTTTAATGAGAGTATTCCTTTCACTCTCATGCCTAAAGTATTTTAATTATATGATAAATTATGTTTATTTTCTTTAAGTTTTACTCTAAGTTATGTGGGTGTTTATCCATGGGTTCTTCCACCCACGTAGTCCAAAAATCTTTCAACTAAATCTCTTGATTTCAAATAAGATTTTCTTATGGGTAATTCTTATTTCTACTTAATAGCATGAATCATGGTTAAACTAATGATTATTGATCTATTTTAATGCAAAATAATTTTGTATGTATGAATTGATGGTTGGCAAGTAATTTTGCTATTTATCTCTTTAAAGGTTTTTGAAATTCATAGTGGGTTGTTTAAAGAATGATTTTTAATTAGTGGATTTCAAAGTATTAATGCATAATTTTATTTACATACATTTTTGAAAGTTGAAGTGATTTAAACCCACATAGTTTTACTATGTTTTCAATGAAGTTTGACTTGAAAGCTTTAAATCCAAATAATGTTTTATGAAAGCAATGTCAATGATCAAAAAGAGAGTCTTATAAAATAAAACAATGATGAAATGCTATGAATGATGGATTCTTTATGTTATCAGGACAATTCTTGCATTTTTAAATCAGTAAAGATTTTAATGAACTATTCCACCAAATATGATGTTTTAAATTCTCAAGCTATATGCTATGAATATTTTGAAATATTAAACTATTCCGTGGGATTGACTTAGCACTGAATGAGTCATTGAGGTGGGATTCAGTAAGGAAATCCTAGTAGCAACCCTTTATCTCATTAACTATGTGCCAACATTGGAGCCCTTGTAGGCTTAGGCTAATGGATCCATAAATCTTCCTTAAGTTAAAGTTAAAGAAATAAATGAAGTTGACGGAGTTTTACCCAGAAGTTAGTCTCCCCAACCAATGTAGGAGGGTATGTTGGATTTCATATAATAGCTCGCATGGTCTTAAATGTCGGTTATGGTCAGTTTCCCATAAAATGAATGTTTTAAAGGATATCTATATGATTGATTATGCATGCATTGTATTATGTTTCATATAACATAAATGTTTTAATTTTTCCTCAATGTTCATGCATGGTTACATACTTAGTACGTTTAAAGTACTAATGCATACTCTTTTACCTACATGATATCACCATATGGGGATCGGTGCTCCTCCTCGTTCTCCTCCATGTGGCTAGTTGAGATTTCATTTGAAGGCTACTTTTGGTGAGTTCCCATATTTCAGAAACAATACATTTTTGTCTTTCTAGCTTATGATATGTTGAGACCTCTAAATACTTACTATGGAAATTATCTCTATTTTGATTAACGGTGAGCTAGGGATTTGTCTTAGCCTCTGGTATATTTAAAAGTTAGAGGTATTGTTGGACTTATGTAAGTTGAAGATTTACTATTATGGTTTTTGCTTATTTTTTATCATTACCAATGAAAGGCTAAATGAATGCTAAGAGGCTTGTTTGAGGTACATTCGTATTCCTCATTCGCCGTATCATGTCTAGGACCTAGGCTTGGGTCGTGAAAGCTGGATACTAAGAATAACCATCTCAGTGAAATGATGAAGGAAAATCCTCCAACTCATTTCAAGTTAAAATGTAAGGCAAATATAATTGATATGGAACTTGAAGAGAGTTTGAAGAAATCTGAGTTAAATTTAACCTTGTCGCTGGAGAGAAATCCTTAGCTAAAAAGGCACCTGGTTAGAGTCAAGAAAGAGTTAGGCATAGCAATCCACATAGAAAGTATGTGTCTGTAGCTGATAATATGTTATGTACTCTCTGTGGTAGAAATGGACACCTTAAAAAGGATTGTGAAGCATTCAAAAGAAGTGTGAAAAAATCTTCAGAATATGCTAAGTAGAAAGAAAACTTGAAGAAGGGACTTGGTCCAAACATTAAAATGAGAAAAAAAAACTTTCCCTTATGGACTAAGAAAGTGATGGTTACCCCTATGCCTGCCTTTTGGGAGCTCAAGCTTAAATGGGTTCCCAAAGCTAACAAGTAATCCTTTGTTACAAGAAAAGTCAGGAGGAAGCAACCAGAGTTGGTTCATGAACAGTGGATGCTCCAAGCACATTACTGGAAGGACTGAACACTTCCTCTCTCTCAAGGAACTATAGGGTATTCGTGTCTCCTGTGGAAATGGAAAAAAGGACACATTCTTGGCATTGGAAGAATCGTGAAGTCAGTGGAACACTCTATTAAGGATATATATTTTTTAAACGGGATGAAATACAACTTGCTAAATGTCTCCTAGATCTGTGATAAAGGGAATGAGGTTTGATTTACCACCAAAAAGTACATTGTCACTAATCTATCTTCTCAAGAAGTAATTCTGACTGTAGAAAGGTGCAAAAATATGTATGTGGCAGATTTGAACTCTGTATAAGGAGACAATCTCACCTATCTCAAAGTTCAAAATGAGAGTGCTGATCTTTGGCATAGAAGTCTTAAACATGCAAGTACTTCTCTGCTAAACAAACTTGGGTCAAGGCATCTAGTTCATGGGTTTCCAAAAATAAGGATCTGTGTAGGCCTGTGAAAGTGCAAAGTCGAGGAGGAAAGAGATGAAGTGTTAATAAATTTTGCAAAGATGATCCAGATGAAACTGGATCACAAAATTGCATGAAGTTGGGGATGATCAAATCTTGGTTACTAGTTCAACTGGATGCATCCCTCTTGTGGCTAGATCCAGAAAATAGGTATCCAAACTTTTGTTAATATAATTGGCTTGAATTCAGTCTCATACCATTGCAGGTATACACACATAGTGAGATAGCTGAAGCAGGGAAAAGGGCAGGAAAGATATGGGCAAACCAACTTCCTACTTTAAAAAAGGAACCTGGTCCCTACTCAGAGGTTAGCATTCCCAACATTACTTTTAAATTATAAGTAAGAGTCGTTGAGATTGACAGGTATACTGGCCCTTTTGAGATATTGAGGATAGTTGGCTAGGTTGTATCTGAGTTAGCTTTGCCTCCATCCTCTTCAGCTATTTATCTGGACTTTCATGTTTGATGATACACCGGTATATTCCGAATGAATCTCATATGCTCTAGTATGATACGGTTGATTGGATGATCGTCTGAGTTATAGTAAGAAGTAGTTGCTATTTTTGCCAAAGACATCAGATAGTTTTGGTCCAGGGCCATACCTGTGGTTAAGGTCCATTGGAGGCACCATCTAATTAAGGAGGCTATCTGGGAGACCGAGCAAGAGATGCGGTCACAATTCCCCAGCTTATTTGAGCCTTCAGGTACTTCTTTACCCTTACTTTTGCAAACGAAAGTTCTTTCAGTAGTGGATATTGTAATGACTCTCCAGATCATTTTTGAAATAAATCATTCATTTCATCATTTATCGTATTCCTGTAGTGGCCCCAAGTCATTGATGACTTGCTGGCACTGATTGTTTGGTCGCCTGGTAGTTCGTTTGGGTTTTAGGCTCATTTTCTTGTTTTGGAGATTTTATAACTTGAAAAGTTGACTTTTTCACAACCCACTCTGTAGGCCATGACTAGTGCCCGAGCTGAGCACCCATACGTACCCTTAGCCCCACTTAGCATGTTAGCAGAAGAAACAAATGGAGAAATCAAAAGAGGTTACTAAGGAGCACATGAAAGCAAATGTAGCACGCGAAGGCCGTTAAGGCCGTCACGGAATATAAAAGTCCAGAATACATATATAGGACCCATAGAATATATACAGAACCCACAACACAAGTCTACATACCTCTATAGAACAATAGCCTAATCATATGATGGGACAGGGCCCCATTGTACCCTTGACGAACGTGTACAAATATGCAACAAAAAAGTTAGTACCAAAATAAGGCTCCAAATAATAGAGCACCGTCAAATAGCAGAGTGGATGTCCTAAGCAAGCGGGTCAGCAAAACGAGCATCTGTACCTGCGGGCATGTAATGCATCCCCCAAAGAAAGGGGGTCAATTCAAAAAATATACAGAGTATGTAAAGCATGGACTGTAATAAATAAAGTCATAACTAGAGCAAAATATAGAGAAAATGAGCTAAATACCTAGAATATCAAAATGTTTATCACAAGCACAAATAATGCATGTGGAAAAAATATATGTCATATTCGGCCCTATTACGGGATGCAGTGAATAAAACATGGTCGCCATCCCATTACCGGTGCCACAGCACAACATAACTGCAGAGTAGGGAATATCTCCATAATAGATCATATCATATCAGATGGCCATATCATATCATATCATATCATCAGACATCAACATATGTGTACATGGCACAACATAACTCCACAACCCATTTACAGGGTGTACCTTCCCTCTCAAGTCGGGAAATGGTGAACAACGTAGAGAAGTACGCATGATCATGTATCTCCTGGCCTGGGCTCAATGAAGAAAGAATTGAGACATCAACGAGTAGAGTAGTGAGAAACTAAATGCAATTTAAATCATATTTAAGACTCGATGGAATGATCAAAATGAGCTATCATTCAAAAATCAAGACAAGCGCCATATCAAGTACCTTTTGAATGTTACTATGGATTGCATCAAAATGTAACCTCTGGAAATCTAAAGCATTGGCCATCCAAGTGGCTCTAAGAATAGGAACTTACTTGGAAGAATATTAAAATCATATATTTGTTTCATAAAGACCATGCCAAAGAAAGGAAGATAGATTCACATTTTTTTACTACTCTCCATCATATAGAAGGCTTGAGAGCCATAACTCCATTATTATGAAAGTTCTAACATTAGGAAGTAGATAAGAGTCATAAATTATGCTCGACACTTTATGGATGGGATAAACCCCAAAACTTACATCATGTAATACTTATCTCAAAACATGCCAAGAGAAGGAAAGGCTAGCTTTACATACCTATGTCAAAAACATGCCAAGAGAAAGAGGGTAGCTTAACATACCTTTTATGGATTACTCTTAACCACGTTCGCCTCGTCATCTTTTGAACCTATTTAACATGAGAGTAATACTAAGATTAATAACCTTTCACTTTCCAATTTCCAACTCTACAACCACGTATCCATAGGAATTATTTCCTTATCCATTTCCCTTAACTAGCTTATTACTAGTTCCGAAGTTACCGAAAATTGGGCAGCATCTCCCCTATAACTTCAACATCTCCGAGATTTCAACTCGGAAAAAATATCAACAACCATACCAACAAAAACAACCAGCAGAATATTTACAAGTAAATCACTTCAACTTTACACAATACAAACTCCAAATAACTCGCTTAACTACAATACCAAAATAGAGTTTTTAATCTTTATTTCATAAAACCTTTAACAATATAAAACGGAGGGTCATGTGGCTGAAACTAGAAGCACCCACACCATTTTTAAAACACCTTCCATCCCTTCACCACGCAACCAAACCATCTTCAACCACAGCACCACAATCACAACATACTACCGGACTTCGATTTAACTATAACGACTTCAATTTAGTTCGTTTCTAACGTCAAGCATACTTATTCAATTTTTACACTTCCAACCTTATTTAATACATTTAATATACCTCATAAAATCATCATAAACTCCAATTTGAAAGGGAAAACCTTACCTTGCCCAAAACTCGCCAAACTCGCCAAAACTTGCCTCAGAAGATCTTTTAGCGTGACTAAAACTTTGTGGCTGCTTGTTGTACTTTTTTTACTGCCCCAAATTATAAATTTACATAACTAACACCTTCATATCATAATTTTATACCCTAGATAATTAATTTATGGAACGAAATCGGAGGACTTACCCTTTTTTCTCTAACCCGTGGCTCTCTCTTCTCTAGCTCAAGGTTTCTCTTCTCTTCTTTTTTTCTCTAGAAGTTTGTAGATAAGAATGACTTCTTAGGATATGGATGATCATAATATATATATATATATATATATATATATATATATATATATATATATATATATATATATATATATATATAGGCCACCTAAGGGGGGTGACATGTGTCATCCCCTAAGTGGTGACACGTGTCAAGCCCTTAGTGGGCCAACACATCACCTCCTCCCCTTAGGGGATGCCATGTGGCATGTGGGGACCACCCCCTTTCTTCAGATGCTGCCACATATCACTTCCAACTTCTGACATATGGCACTCCCTCTTGCTGCCATGTGTCACCTTCTTTTCCTCCTTGTGGGTTCGTAATCTCGTCTTACTTTATGAACTTATGTAATCCTTGCTACGTAAGCTTGGTATGAACTCAAGTAGCTTAAGAATGTAAGATTTTCAAGTTGGTAGCTTACGTACATAAGTTGAGTCCTACGACTCATTACTTGGCCTCCAACTTCTTCCAGATTCTTATAACCATATTTCCAATCTTCCCTACTATGGTGTGTCATATTCTCCCTTCCTTAGAGTTGTTTGGTACCATTGTAGATTATTCGGCTCACATGGTAACTTCTAAGAAGCTTAAAAAATTTTCAAGAAATTTAAGAGCCTATCAAGAAACTTAAGAAGCTTAAGAACCTTCCAAGGTACAAAAGTATGGGGTATAACAGACTTCAATCATAACTTTAGGTAAACACCCTCAAAATGGAATTCTAATGGTTCAATCAGATCTGAAATAACCAAAGTAGTCTAGAAGTATGGTCGGCATGAGTATCGAGGCAATCGATATGAGTTTTGAGCCATTTGGCATTTAAGCCTTAAAAATTGGCCAATAGTTGGCTTTGGTCAACATTTTTGGAAAACATGCGCGAATGGGAATTCTAATAGCACAGTTAGCTTTGAAATGTTGAGTTTGATCCTAAACAACCTTTCGTGCACGTTCTAAGGCTTTTGATCTCATTTCGAGCCCTTTTGTGGATTTTGGGTTAAAATTATGCTTGGGAATGGGACCCACTTTTTATCGAGATAACCTCCATTGGAAATTTTGACTGCACTGTTGAGTTTGAAATGTCAAATTTAATGGGTTAGCATAGTTTGTTTGTGCGCACGGGGTTCCAAACGAATCTGAAGCATTCCATCAAAAACTTTAAAGTGGGAATGATCTACTGGTGCGCTGGTGCACCATATCTGGTGTGCCCCACCCCTATAAAGGTGGCCATTTTCAACTTTTGGTTCCATCTTCATGTGATAATTTCTTCTTCAAATTGAGAGAGTTAAATGCCCATTTTGCGTGGAATTTTGAGGAGAACACCGTGGTAGTGTCAGAATTGATTGCGGGTGCTCCGTTCGAGGTAAATTTTAAGGTTTTGTTGCTGGTTTGGATGATTTTTAAGCTAATCTTTTTGGAAACTTGAGAAGTTGATTTCTAGGCCACTTTAGGTCCGAATTAAGTGGTTCTGGGGTCTAAATTGTGGGATTTTTTGCTAGGAATGCATTGGTAGGATTGGAAAGTGACTTAGAAGCTTTGTTGGGAATGAGTATTTCAATTCTAGTTGCTGCATTGTCCATTTTCGGATTGGAATATGAGGAATTTTTGGAAAATCATATCTTGGTCAATATAGATCCGAATTGGGTGATTCAAAGCTCCAATTTGTGACGTTATTCATGAGGATCATCCTGGTGTGGTTGGTTTCAACTGTAGGACCTTAATTTGAGGTAATTTCTCTCTTTTAGCTACTGACCAGGTTTTTTAATGGTGATCAAAATATGAGTTTTGTGAATGTGTGTGCTCAGGTCATATTGAGCATCGAATTGTGCTCCTTATTAGAGCATAAATTTAGGGTGGTGTAGATGGACCCTATACGGAGTTAATATAATAATTTACAAAGCGTGTCCCATATTTTCAGTTTTTGACTCTAAAATTGGTCCATCTCCAAATTTGATAATTTTAGTGTCAAAGCGACCATATTGACGTTGTGATTCTATTGTTTATAGAATGGCAACATTCAAAGGCTATTCGGAAAGTAAAAGCTTCAATTCGTGAGTGGGAGCACACGCGGTCGGCATATTAGTATCCTACATATTCTCCCTCTTTAGATTGAGCATGTTTAGGTAATTGTATGCTAATATTTAGATATTTGGGGGTGTTTAGGTGTTGAGCATGCTAAATTTCTAGAACTCATATCGTAGGCTCTATTTTTGGGGAATTCAAGCTATTAAAGCATGTCTTCTTTTATTGTTGATCATCCATACCTTATGGTGTGTGATGTCCCTTTGGTTTATATTTTGAAAGTATGTTTGGCCTTAGTCTAGGATTAGACTAGTATTGCCTTAGACTTGCGTGATATTGGTGTTGTTGGGCCTTAGAAATCCTCTAACGTTGTTTCGGACAACTTAGCTCTATGTAGACTGATATAGCAGACTTGAGTCTGATAGTCGGAGCTTTAGCTAGGCAGTAATACATCTTTGGAACCTTATCTCCATAATGCCCTATTCATCTATCAGCTCTGTATCAATAGATTTTGTGTTCTAAAAGTCTATTCATCCATTCTTATTGGATGTGGTTCGGGATGGAGTGATTTATTAATAGAGCTAGGATTAGGGGTACTCCCTATGATGTTCGGTAAATCGTTGATCTATAATCTGATTGATTCACCTCTGTTGGTAGTTTATGTCCCCAATTCACTCCATCGGGCAGGGTTTAAGTCCTTGCCTAGGTATTATTTCCTCAGTTTAAGTCCCTGTCCTTAGTTAGCTATGGTCCAAGTCCACCGCCGTTATTAGACTTGGTTCAAGTCCATTGCTACTTACTAGTTTTGGTTCAAGTACTTAGCTACCATTTTACTTCAACTATCTTGCTCTTGTCGGGCTTATGGGATTTAGTTCAGGTTGTTACTTTTATACTTGTGCATGAGCATACCCATTGGGTTTATAGGAGCCCGACAGATTTAGCTAGTTTCTGTCAAGCCCCGAGAGGGTACCCTAGACGTGGCCGGTACTCGAAGACCATTGTTGGTCCCCAAGCAAACTAATTGGTCCAATCACACATCCGTTCATTGAATCAATCAGTGGAAAACTTAAAATAAAGAGATAATTAGGTGGAAAATTCCAATCAACAATCTAGCTCAAGGAAGAAATACCATGGGCCAACAAATTGAACTCCAATCTATGTCATTAAAATAGTCCGACAAGAACAATTCAAGGAATTAATATACTCAATCGACCCGTCACTATCTAGTCTATGAATCCTCGATCACTATTATCTAATTTGTGTCAATGACAAGTTCATGACCACCTCAAATCAGAATAAAAAGACTAAACTCAAGAATAACATAAGCGTATCCTCCAAATGTAGGGGAGGACCCACCAATAAGCTGAGTGTGAAAAGATCCTCAACGATGCACCTATTGATGATCTCTTAAACCTATTCCTGTATCATGAAATGATGCAGGTCCAAATGAACATTAGTACGTGGAATGTATGAGTATGTAATATGGCATAATGAAATATGCACCAAGGTAGAATAATACCAGTTTAGATATCTCAAGTCAGAAGGATAAGAGAGACTCACTCAAGGTGTCATGAGTCTAAATTAAGAATACAATTTAGACAGAGACCAATCATATACAATCCAATCCAATCATGTACAAACCTATTCAATCCATTCATATACAATTTGATCTAATCAAATCATATACAATCCGATCCAATCCAATCATATATAATCCGATTCAATCCAATCACATACCATCCAATCCAATCCAATTATATACAATCAACTCAACAATAAAGTAAAATGACTCAACTCAATAGATATGCAAATTAGAATTTAGCAATATTAAATAATTCGACTTAATCATCTACAATCTCAATCAAACCAATCATATCATGCACAATCCACTCAATTTGGGAGCTTCTTTAATCGACAATCATTACCTATGAGCCAGTGATGTACGACAAGCCAATGTTGTTGTCATGTCCGTTCAATACTTTGCCAGTGTATGAACGACTCAACCAATAATGGATCAATAATCAATCAAGTCTTATCATGTCAAGATAATGAAATAGAGAAACATCCGACTTTAACGGTTCAATCTTCTCCTACGTTGGCTATATAGTTCATGGGATTCGAGTAGGGACTATACTCTTACCCAATTCGGTGCTCGATACTCCTCCCAAGACTCAATATACTCATAACTATCAGGTGAGTAAAGTACTCAAAATACTCATTTAGTCTCTTTTGAACTTAGTTCAAAATCAACTCATTTAGTCTCACTAGACTCTTTTCAAAACTCAATCAATCTAGTCTCATTGGACCTTCTTTCAAAATCAACTCATCTCAATCATCAAACTCTTCTCTTTAAATTTGATACAATCTCAACTCAATGAATGCAGTAAATATTAAATGCATTTAAAACATAATTTTAACCCATTAACTCAATCTCAAAATAGACGTTTTAATGTAAAAATGCTCAACTCATTTATACTCAAAATACTCATGCTCAAAATAATAATTAAGAGACTTATCAAACTCAATTTATTCTTAAACTCTTTCCAAATCAAAAATGAAAATAATCATTCTTTAAACTCAAAATAGTGAATAAATAATTTATACAAAAATATTCACAAATCATTTTTAAGAGTCCTTCTCAAAAAATCATTTATACTCAAAATCCTCATAAGATTCCAATCAAATAGAATTATGCAAATTATATCATGTAGTCACATCAGACTCCAATTCACTCCATCTCAAGCATTATCATCAACATTACCTCTTCATCAGTTATTTTACCCTTTTTTTTAAAATAGACATCATTTACATCATCATCAAACATCTTGTTCCAAAATCCTCATTTAACTCTATGTTTAATTTCATCAAACTCATTAAAAAATGCATCATCTCACTTTGAAAGAAATATTTTTATTTATTCATGAAAACCATCAATCTCAACCCAAATTATGATTAAAATAAAATCTCATTTTGGGTTCATGTGAATGAATACATGAATCCATACTCTCAATAAAACTCAACTCAAGAACATCATTTATACATATGAATTTATATAGAAAACTAAATAGAAATTATAGATAACTCAAGAATTCAACTCATAGAACCTCAAAACTCAACTCAACTTGAATCAATGAAGAGGTAGGGCATGTGGATGAACTCAATACAACGTTGTGAGTAGCCTTACATACCTAGAATGAAGATCATCTCACTGTAAATCAAAGACATGACTTAAAGATCTTGAATCATAACTCTTCTTCTCCTTTCTAGTCTCTTCTCTCAAATCTCCTAAGGTGAAGAAGAGGAAAACCTCCTTGGATATTATGAGAGAACTAAATTTTGTCCCAAAATAGCTAGGTTTATACTTGGGATAGGTGGGAAAAAGTCTGAAATGCCCTTTATCAAGAAAAAATCTAAAAAATGGGTTCAAAACCCTACAAGCGCGATAGTGGCGCGCCGCGCCAAGCCCATAAACTGCTGTAGCCATTGTCTTTGCTAAAATGATCATAAAATTTCACTCCAAACTCAGAATAAGGCAAACTCGGTAGCGTTTGAAAGAGGATGCAATGATATTTAATTTAGTAGGTCATGGTCCACCTAACTCTTAATATTCTATAAGTTATGGTCATTTGAAGTTGACCTTTATTCAAACTCATTTGAAATCTTAGACGATAGAAATTCTTTAGACTTGACTTGGTGTTAGAGATCTCTCATTAACCTAAATGTAAGGTCCCGCATGGTTTAAAGGTTGGAATATGTCATACTAGGGTAAAGTAGGGGAAAATGGCATCAGAGGACCCTTTTCATCTCAAAATCAATGTCATATAATTGTATATATGAGTTAGGATCAATTTCTAAATATTAGAAGTGTATTGGATATGTTTTAGGGTCACAAAGGATCTCTAACACTAAGCCGAGTCCAAAGAATTTTAATTAGCTAAGTTTTCGTATGAGTACATAAAAGGGTCAATTTCAAATGACCATATGTTCTATAATATGATTAATTAGGTAGCTTATGACCTATCAAATTAAATTTCTTTGAGTCTTCTTTCCAATGCCACCAAGATTGCATTTTTTTGAGTTTAGAGTAAAAGGTTATGCTTAGTAGACCAAGAGGTGCTCGATAAGTCCGCGACATGGACCTGGCACAGACTTGACCAGTTTTTCTAGATTTGTTTTGACTAGAGAGGTGTGCGACAAGTCCGCAATGCAGACCTGTTGCGGACTTAGCTAATTTTTCCAGATTTTAATAAGGGCAACTTGGACCATTCCCTATTATATATATACAATCTTGGACACATTTTTAGGGCATTTTTTTTCATTCTTTAGCCTCCTTAAAACCCCAAACTTCATCCTCTTCTCTCAAATCATCTCCAACAAAATCCTCTCAAACTCAAAAGATTCAAGCTACCCATTGAAGACCTAACATCAAGACTTCTCCACTTCTTCTTCAAGTTCCTCTCTAAGGTATGTGGGTTTTCATCCATGGGTTCTTCCACCCATGGAGCCAAAATGTTTTCTCAACCTAGCAATTCAATTCAAAATGATGAAATCTTATGGGCTTTTACATGATGGTTCCCAATGCATAGATTGTGATATATTTGAAGTTTATTTATACACACACACACACACATATATATATATATATATATATTGATGAGTTTTTATGGGTTTTCATACCATTATTCCTAATGTATAAATTCTTGAATATTTGAAGTTTATTTATCTATATTGACTTATGTTGATTCTTATTTACATGAAATAGATGATTTATCAAGGTTATTATATGAAGGTTTGAAAGGTAGATATAAAGTGCATATTATGGGTTGTTCTAAAGATGTTTGATTTGATGCATTTATATCTGTCTCATGCATACAAGTATTCTTTAAATGTATTTGAAGATTTTTATAAAGTGAACCCACCTAGTTTCTTATGATAAAGCTAAGTTGAAATGAAGTTTGACTCCAAATGAATGTTTGACTATGTTTACAAATGAGTTTAAAGGTGCTCTTTGCATATAAGTTTTATGAATGATGATTCTATAATGTTCAAGCAAGTTAATGATAGGGTGAGTTAAGGCCCTAAATATATTTTATAAATAATGATATGTGATGATGAAAGGTCTACACTCACATCACATAAGACAAAGTGAAGGAGCTATTCTATGATTTTGTTCTTATGAAGAGTAGATGGGTAGTAGATATGGCCCCTTCCACACGATGATTGAGTTTATGTTTTATGGTTTGTCTATTATTTTAAGAGTTTACCTAGCACTGAGTGAACTTTGGGATAGGCATTCTCTCCCATAGCAAAGGCAAGAGACCCATAGAAAGATCCCATTGTCCCATAACTACGTTCCACCATAGGTTAAAGGATCACCCATAGAAGAGGCTTGATTCCTTAGAGGATCGCCCGTAGTTGAGGCTCAATCCTTCATGTAGCTTAGTAGATCCACTTATACATATATGAGTCTATCTTGGAAAGTAGTCTCCCCCTTTTCTCTGATGTATGGGTAAGCATTGGGACTTCATGTTATGTCTTACATGGTTTATGTCGGTTAACGGTCGCTCTCACTAAGTTACAAGGTCATTCTCTCGATGTTTAAGGTATTTTCTGCTATGACTACTAATATCATTCATATGTCATGATCTCTTATAAGGTTAAAGGTCCTATCGCACAAGTTATATTATATGAAGTAAGTTTTACTTCAAAGTTTTATTATATGCATCTACCAAGAATTTCTTATGTTTAAAGATTGATTTTAAGATATACTCATGCTCATTATAATAGGTCAAGCATATTATGTCATATTGATGATGTTCTTTTACTTGTTCATGAATACCTCACATTCTTAGTACATTCAAAGTACTAACGAAAACTCTTTTGCCTACATAATATCACCATGTAGGTACCAGTGTTCCTTCTCCTCCACGTGGTTAGTTTGGATCATTTGAAGGCCAGTTTCAGTGAGTTACCATTGCTTCGGGGACAATAGTCCTCCTCTTTCTCGCAGTTTTTATGTTGAGGCATTAAGATACCTATTTTGGTACTTTATCATTAGTTTATTTGAGGGTGAGATAGGGACATGTCTTAACCCCCTCCAAGTCTATTAGTAGAGGTATGTTTGGACATAAATGTATGATGATCTAAGGTTGATGATAACTCTTATTTTTATGATGTTCTCCCTTAGTCCCGATCTCCCCTCTTTCTTCTGCTTGATATTTATTGTCAGCACTAATGAAAGGCTAAAAGAATGCTAAGAGGCTTAGGTAAGGTACCTCTGGGTTCCTCATTCACCGTGTCACTTCTAGGCCCTAGGCTTGGGTCATGATACTAAACTATATCTAATACTCTTCAAATACTGAGTAATTGATCCTAACTCATATATACAATTAGAAGTCATTCAGTTCGAGTCTATACACATATGAAGAATGGTTCGAGTCTTTGCAAGACATTTTTGGGGTGTTATAGTTTCTCTCCTTCTATTTGTATGTTGAGTACACTCGTTTACATAACTACCTTGATTTCTAATTATGTCTTTAGTTGTGATTAGTTTCTCACATTTTAGTTTACTTTTTATTATCTTGCTCAGTCGGTCTATGATGCCTATGGGGTACCTATTTTTTTGGTACTCATACTACACTCTGCATATGTTTTCATCATGTAGGTCTGAGTACTAGCTATCAACATTGATTTTGAGCTAGCTGCAGTCATGGCTGGAGGCAAGGGTGAGCACACAATATCCTAGATTTACCAATCTCCTTATATATATATATATATTGTTTGTCTTTCATTTTTTTGAGACAGTCTTGTTTTTGCCCTCCACTTTTGGGACTTTTACTCTTTTTGTGGTAGCCCTGTATATGTTCTTCCAGGTTATGGGAGGGATCTTTTGACTTGTATATATTTTATTTTTGTCACGACTCAAGCCTAGGGCCTAGACGTGACATGGAGAATGAGGAACCTGAAAGTACCTCAAACAAGGCTCATAGCATTATTATAGCCTTTCATAGGAAATAAAAATAAATAAACAAGAAGAAATTATAATAGTAAATCTTTAATTTACATATATTCAACAATACCTCTAACTTTTAGATTTAACGAGACTAAGACAAGTTCCTAGCTCACCTCCAATCATAATAGAAAGAAATGCCATAGTAAGTGTCTAAAGCTCTCAACATATCATAAGCTATAAAGATAAAGGAGTATTGTTCCTAGAGAAGGGAACTCACCAAAAGTAGTCTTCAAATGAATTCTCAACTAGCCACATGGAAGAGAATGAGGAGGAGCACCGATCCCTACATAGTGATATCATGTAGGCAAAAAAGTATGCGCTAGTACTTTGAATGTACTAACTATGTAAGCATGCATAAACATTGAGAAAACATTAAAACATTTATGTAATATAAAACATAATTCAATGCATGCATAATCAATCATATAGAAAATGACCATAACCAACATTTAAGATCATGCGAGCTATTACATGGAATCTAACATAACCCCCTACATTGGCCAGGGAGACTACTTTCCAGGTAGAACTCCGTCAACTTCATTCATTTCTTTAACTTTAACCTTAAGGGATTTCATGGTTCCATTAGCCTAAGACTACAATGGCTCCTATATTGGCACCTAGTTAATGAGACAAAGGCTTGCTACTAGGATTCCCTTACTGAATCTCACTTCAATGACCCATTCGGTGCTAAGTCAATCTCACCTAATAGTTTAATACTTAAAAATAGTCATAACATATATCTTGAGAATTCAAAATATGATATTCGGTGGAATAGCTCCTTAATACATTTGGTGATTCAAATATGCAAGAATTGTCCTTATTGCATAAAGAATCCATCAGTCATATCATTTCACCATTCTTTTATTTCATAAGACTCCCTTTTGATCATAGTTATTGCTTTCATAAACATTCATTTGGAGTCAAAGCTTTCATGTTGAACTTCATTGAAAACATAGTAAAACTAGATGGGTTTAAATCATTTCAACTTTCAAACATGAATGTAAATTAAATTATACATACTTTGAAATCCATCAATTAAAAATCATATTTTAAACAACCTACCATGAATTTCAAAAACCTTTAAAGAGCTAAATAGAGAATATACTTGTAAACCATCAATTCATACATATGAAATCATTTTGCATCAAAATAGATCAATAACCATTAGTTTAATAATGATTCATATTATTAAGTAGCAATAAGAATTACCCAGAAGAAAATCTTACTTGAAATCAAGAGATTTAGTTGAAAGAGTTTTTGGACTACAAAAGTGGAAGAATCCATGGATAAACACCCAAATAACTTAGAGTAAACTTAAAAAAAAATAAACATAATTTATCATATAATTAAAATACTTTAGGAATGAGAGTTGAAGGAATACTCTCATTGAAGCCTTACACACTTGAAATTCGAAGCATTACTCAGAATCGAAGAACTTAATAAACACTATTAAATCCTAGCATTTTCTCCTCGTCGGAGCATTTTGTGTATTATCCGAAGTATATGAATCACCGAAATAGTATTTCTATACTACTAAGAACTAAAAATATATTTTGAGAATGAGTAAAGCAGTGTATAGAGAGAAGAGTTGCTTAAGAAAGCTTGATGAACAAAATAATGAAATAAGGTTGGTATTTATAGATGTGCAGGAGGGACCTAACAATAATTAAAATAATTATAAAAAAAAATCCGAAAATTTAATGAAAGATTGTGATATCATGGGTGATGTCAAATGGAGGACTATTGATGTCATGGATGATATCAAATGGATCTAGATCATTTAATGGTTAGTGAGATGAACCTTCTTTTAATGGAATACCCTTTTTTGGAGCAGCGTTTGAACAAGATAACTTCCTCATTAGGATTTGGTGTCTTTATATGAATTGTTTATCTAGAAGTCTACTTTTATTTTGTTCAAGAATCAATCAATTTGGAGTAACCTACAGTGAGATATGATTCTTTTTCTATAAATACTCTATTTTATCATAGCACCATGTCTTGCAATAATTAATTTATTTGACGTACTTAACCTCTAAAACGTAGAATATGGTCACAAAAGTTGTAGATAGTGATGTTGGGGTTATTTAGAAATTTGAATCACCTAGTTTGAACAATCCTATGAAAGGTTATGATAAAAATACAGAAGCTGTATTATTTTCATCGAGAATTAGAACATCATATACAATGTTTTTAGGGGGTGTTACATTATCTTCCCTCTGGGAACATTCGTCCTTGAATGAGGAAAGATTTAGATTGAGTAAAGTAGAGTGTAAAAAAACCCCATCATTAATGCAATAGTGCAATTTAAAATATTGTTCGAAACATATTTCATAATTTTGCAAACACATGACAAGAAAAGTTGAAATGCAAGGATTTCAAGTAATTGAGCAAGGACAACTTAATACCATTTGTGTAGAGGGAAAAAGATGAGGGTATCGCTTAATCATTTATGCTTTCGCTTCCCATGTATCACTTTCTATTTGTGATTCCTTAAAAGGACTTTAACAGATGGAACTTCTTTGTTCCTCATTCTCTTAACTTGCCGGTCCAAAATTTCAACCAAAACTTCTTCATAGGTCAAGTTTTCTTCAACATTCACTACTCTTAAAGGAACAATGGAACTAGGATCACCCACACATTTTCTCAACATAGATATATGGAACACCGAATGAACCATGGCCATTTCCAATGGCAACTCCAACTCATATACAACCTTGCCAATACATCTCACGATTCTATAAGGCCCTATATACCTAGGGCTCAATTTTCCTTTCTTCTAGTGTCGGAATAGGACTTTTAATAACTTTAAGCCATCTTTAACCTTTGTCTAATGATCTTCACCTTCTCTAAAGCATAAAGTACCAAATCGGGGCCCAATAAGGTCATCTCACATACTTCGAACCAACCAATCGGGGATCTATATCATCTCTCATACAAAACCTCAAACGGCGCCATCTCAATACTTGAGTGAAAACTATTATTATAGGCAAACTCGATGAGAAGTAGATGATCATCCCAATTTCCTTTAAACTCCAACACATAAGCCCTTAACATATCCTCTAGTGTTTGAATCATCCTTTTGGCTTGCCCATCCATTTGAGGATGGAGTGTGATGCTCAATTTTACCTTAGTTCCGAGGCCCTTTTGAAATGATCTACAAAAGTGATAAGTGAATTGGGTATCATAATCCAAAATAATGGATAATAGCACACCATGCAACCTCACCAACTCCCGAATATACAACTTGGCATAGTCTTCGGTACTATAGGGAGTCTTAACCTGTAGGAAGTGAGCCGACTTAGTCATTCAATCAATAATTACCCAAGTCGAATCATGACGCTTTTGGGTATGAGGAAAACCCACTACAAATCGATATTCACATATTCCCACTTCCAAGTAGGGATTTCAATATCTTGGGCTAGGCCAATCGGCCTTTGATGTTCGGCCTTCACTTGTTGGCAATTCGGATATTCGGACAGGAACCTTATTATGTCCTTCTTCATGCTACCCCACCAATAGAACTCTTTTAAGTCTCGGTACATTTTTGTCGAATCGGGATGAATAGAGTATGTAGAACTATGAGCCTCTATTAAGATCAAACTCTTTAGGCCATCAACATCTGGAACACATAGACGACCTTGATAGTATAGCACCCCATATCCCACTTGGGAAAAGACCTCTATCTTCTTTTCCTTTACCAACTTATTTAACTCGATAAATATCGGGTTAAGATCTTGATTTGATTTAACATCTACCACCAAAGAGGATTCAGACCTATTTTGAACAACCATACCACCTTCATCAGTACCACATAACTTTACCCCTAATCTAGCCAACCAATGAACATCTTTCACCAACTCCCTCTTCCCGTCATCTATATAGGCCACACTCCTCATAGACACTCTACTAAGCGTATCGGCAACCACATTAGCTTACCTAGATGATAGTGCACGCGCATGTCATATTCCTTAAGGAGTTCTAGACACCTCCTTTGACTTAGATTAAGGTTCTTTTGGGTGAACACATATTCAAGAATTTTATGATTGGTATACACATCCATATTCACCCCATAGAGGTAATTCCTCCAAATCTTCAGAGCAAAAACAACGGCCGCCAATTCAAGGTCATGGGTAGGGTAGTTATGCTTATGCACCTTTAATTATCTAGAAGCATAGGCTATGACCTTGCCGTTTTGAATTAAGACACAACCTAAACCAATCTTTGAAGCATCACAATAAACAATAAACCCTTCTAATCCTTCTAGTAGACCTTTCTAGCAAGACAAACATGGGACAATCCCTATAGACCTTTCTAGCAATAACCGACTCACCGACCACTATTATCTAGGAATGGAGTAAGAAATGATAAATTTGTACCCGGATCTAATAGTGCAAACACATCAAAAGCAAAGACCTTTAACATAGCAATAATGATATTGGGTGCATCCTCAACCTCTTATCTCCCATACAAGGGTAAAAGCGGTTGGTTTGTTGGACACTTCCTTGGGCTTGTTGACCATAAGAAATTTGTCCTTGAGGCCTACCACCACCACTTCTACAATTCCTAGCATGGTGGACCAGCTTTCCACACTTAAAGCATGCATTGGAGCTAGATAAACATTCCTCTTTGTGAGTCCTTCCATACTTCTTAAAAGCGGGGAAAGTTTGTGCACCAATATTCTCTTTTGGAACCATTGGGTTAGGACCCTTTTCCTTGTTGAACCTTGGAGTAGGAGTATTAGTGGAACCTTGTCCCATAAACCGTTTCCCACTTTGGCCTTTGCCATTGTTATCAGAACCGGACCTTTGAGGGTTAAACCCTCCACCACCCACTCTAGTCTTTTTGAACCCTTTTGATCTCTCTCTCATCTTTTTTTCTTCAATTTGTTCTGGTAAGTCATTAACCAAGAGATGTCCATCTCCTTGACCAACATGGACATTTTTCACTCCTTGGACACCAAGTTTGAGACAGTGGAAATAAACTTACTCATCTTAGATCTTGGGTCGAAGACCATGAATAGAGCATACTTTGACAACTTAGTGAATTTGAGAGAATACTCCCTCACTCTCATACTCCCTTAATGGAGGTTGATAAACTCTTGGATATTGGCCTCACTTATATCCAATGGAAAGAAGCGGTCTAGGAAGGAACTTTTGAACTCTTCCAATCCTATCGGCCCTATTTTTTCATCCCTCTCAACAACCCATTGTTTGTACCACACTTGAGCCACACGTTTGAGTTCATAGGCCACTAACTCTACCTTATCATTTGGTGTCACACCCATGATAGCCACAATATGGTACACCTCATTAATGAACTCCATAGGGTCCTCATCTAGTTTAGAACCATCGAACTTAGGCGAATTCATCCATTAGAAATCCCGAATCCTAGAGGTCCGATTTTGCATTTAGGGAGGAGGAACACCTTAATGCCCTTAGTTGGTTACGACTTAGTCAACAACATAATGATATTACGAAACGCGGCATGGGTTACTCCTTCCTCATGAAGTGGGGCATTGGGAATCAGAGGAGCTTGGTACTCATCGTCAACCATTGCTCTTGGAGGTGCTCTTCCACGAGTCATTTGTAATGAGTTGTTAGGTAATTTTGAGAATGAGTCCTTTTTCCTTCATAAAACACTCCTTCCGTACATTTAAATTGGGAATTTGCAACTATTCAATAACTTCAATTAATTAATTGATAAGTAATTTTAAATAATTAATTTAATTGATGAGCTAAGGTGTTAATTTAATTAATACTTATACCATTTTTCTTATATTTAATAAAATAGGTTAGTAGGATTTGTTATTTTAGGACATAATAAATTAGAAAAAGAAGGAAATAAATAATAAGAAAAGAAAAGAAAAAAAAAATATATATATATATAAAGTCTGATGGCATTAAGACATCAGATGTGCGTATAAAGTAGTGATGGCGGAATGCAAGAACTAGAGAAAAAATAAATAAATACAGAGAAAGAAAGAAAATCAAGGGGAAAAGAAAAATAAAGGAGGAGAAAAAATAGGAATTTTCAATCCAAAGCGTCAAGGTAATTATTCTCATCCTTTCCATTAAATTTTTATATGATTATGAATATATTTTTAGAGTATATTGGTGGAGAAATAATGCTGAAATAAGAAAATATGACTGTAGTGTTCTTCACATAAAATCTTGATTTGTGGTCAAATAACGATCCATTTGTAACACCCCCAAAATTTTTCACTAAGATTCAGACCATTCTTCGCGTACGTGTAGGATCGAACTCGACTATTGTGAAGTGTATACATGAGTTAGGATAAGTTCCCAAGTAATTGAAGAGTGTTAGAGGTGATTTAGGGTCATAAGGGATCCCTAGAACCAAGCTAAGTCCAAAGAATTCGTCTTGGCTAAGTTTTAGAATGAGTTCGTATAAGGGGTCGACTTCTAACGACCATATCTTTTGAAATATGACGATCTGTGTGGCCCATGACCTATTAAATTAAAGGTATTTGAGTCTTATTTCCAACGCCACTAAGATTGTAATTTTTGGAGTTCGGAGTCAAAAGTTATGACTATCCTAAGATGAACTAGTACTACAGGAATTTCAGGCCTGGGTTGTAATTGCAAGAAACCTGGGCTTGGCGCCGCAGTGGCATGACGCGCCACTATAGCACCAGGAACCAGCCTCAGTAGTTTGGTCCCTGGCGCGGCGTGCCACTATTGGATGTGCAGGATTTTTTTAAACCTATTTTTCAGAACCCAGAAAAACTTAGGCTTGGCGCTATAAGGGCGCGATGCGCCACTATAGCGCCATAAAACAACCTCAATAGTTTGTTCCTTGGCGTGATGCGCCACTATCAGATGTGAAGGTTTTAAGCCTATATTCGACTTGGCGCTGCAGTGGCGCGGCGCGCCACTATAGCGCCAAGAGTGTTTTAGCCCGTGTTTCCAGATTTTTGGAGAAAGGGCAAATTAGGCATTTCCCAAATTATATATATATTAGCCTTGGGACATTTTGGACCATTATTTTTAGTCCATTCCTCTCTCTAAAAATCCCTAGAAATCCCCTCTCTTCTCCTTCAAATCCATCTCCAATAAGGGTTGCCTTCAAGAACTTCTAGAATTCAAGTCTTCCATTGAAGACCTAAACATCAAGGTTTCTTCAAAGTCTTCATAAGGTATGTAATGCTACTCAAAGCATTGGTTGAGTCTACCCATGTGCCCTACACCTTCTTTGAGGTTAAATGTTCATAAGAATGAAGTTTCTTGATAGGCTTATGCCCAAATGAGTCTTTCATCTATTAATTTGATTCTTATTATGTTGATGTTGTTGAGTCAAGAAATTTCTAAAATCTTCATGTTAGTATGAGTCGATGGATATGAGTTGTTAAACATACTTTATTGATTTTCTTAACTATGTTGATTATGCTAAATATGTTAATTTTCTTAAATATGTTGCTCATCTTGAATTGTTGATTTAGAACCTTGGAGTTATGATGAGTCCCAAAGGATGTGTTAAATGAATAGAGGAACGATTGGATAGGTTTGTATATTGTTACAAATGCATATTTAACTACTCATGAAAGATATGATTGGGATTGATCGGATAGTATGATTGGGAGAGGTTTGATTGTGATAGAATTGTTTATTTGATAAGGTTCCAAATGAAACTTGTCGATATGATTTGATTGAGTTGATTGGATGGAGTTTTATGAGCATTGAGTCTTGGAAGGAGTATCGAGCACCGAATTGGGTAAGAGTAAGTAATAACTCGAATCCAATAACTACGTCGCCAAACATAAGAGGGGATTGAACTATTAAAGTCGGATGTTTCCCCAAAATTATTGTCCTGACATTATAGGACTTGGTTGGATTGGATCCATGATTGGTTGATTTGTTCATACCCTGGCAAAGTATGAACGGACGCGGCAACAACATCGATTTGTTGTACTGTCACTGGCTCATAAGTGATGGTTGTCGGATAAAAGAAACTCCCATATAGGTCGTGATAGTACTCTGAGTCAGATTGGGTTGAATTGTATGTGATTGGTCCCGTCTAAATCATATCCCTGTTTAGACTTAGGACACTTGATTCAGTTGTTCTTTCTCTTGAGTTGAGATTTCGAGTTGATCTGATTCTCCCTTGATGTTTGTTTCATTCGTCCATCTTATATACTCGTACATTCCATGTACTGATGCCATTTGGATTGCATCATTTTATGATGCAGAGATAGGTACTCGAGATCATCAACCGACGCACCGTTGAAGATCCACTTACTTCTAGCTAGTTGGTAAGGCCTCCCAGTTTCTGGAGGATACCGAGACTTATCTTGCAGCTTTGATTTATTTACCTTATTTTGACTTTTGGTAGCCATGGACTTGTCATTGGCACCTCCTAGATTATTGATAGAGGCTTCATAGACTAAACTATGGAAATATTGATTTGTTTATTTTCACTAGTTTTATTCTAGCCGATTACTGATTTGATAGTTGTTTAGCCTTTGGCCCTAGATTATGGATAATAGTCCTATAATAGAGTCTTCCACCGATAGAATATGAATGAATGAAAGTGTGACTGACCAGGTGGTTAGCTTGAAAACAAGAAATGACTTTCAAGTGTCGGCTATGTCTAGGGTACCCTCCCGGGGGTGTGACACCATTTTAGCTAAAATTTAACATGTGAGTTTATTTTATAATGAGTGAACATAATCGGAAAAACAATTCAGATTGACTTCAATGACTTGGGATGACTTTTTGACCCAATTTTTGATCCAAATATAAATATAGCAATATGGGTGTTATTGGATTCGTATTCTTACGAAGATGATGTATGTGAACAGATTTTGATCATTAGGAAGCATTACAAAAAGCTAAAGTTTTAAAGTAATTATTTAATTTAATTGAGCTTTAACCCTAGTTTTGAAATTTAAAAAATATGGGAGTCGACATGTTAAGTTACATCAAGATTAGGAACGTGTTTATAGATTTGCTTAAATTTTTGGGTCTAGAATAGACATATGGTAATAAGGGTGTTGCTAGTTTCGAAAATCTTATTGTGATTATTTATTTGACTAGATTATGTTGATTTGGTGGCCCAACAAAAAGAGAAGGCTCAAGTTTCGCAGTGATTGCTTGATTAATTAAGGCAAGTAAATTTCTAAACCTCAATTTAAGCTTGTAGATGTTTGTATTTTCGTGTTATGTGTACTGAGGAGTAATAAAAATTAGAATGGGTTATTAACTGTATAATTAGCCTAAAAAATAGATATGAGGGGTATAAAATGGTGATCTAATGACATGTATTAGTAGAATTGATATGTTATGATTATGGGTTTATTTTGGATATATAAAATGACTATGTTGATGTGAGACAGGAAAAATTATTATTGTTGTCATGTTATTATCGTGAATTATATAAACATTAATTGATTACATTGATTCTGACATATTGTGTTGACACTGAAAATGATATAAAATAAAAGAGGTCGGGCCACACACTTCATGGAAGATATTATGAAACAAAAGGGGTCGGGCCACATACTATATGATAGGTATTATGAAATAAATGGGTCGGGCCACACTCTCTGTGGAAGGATATGTATATTAAAGGGATAGTCCACACGCTCCGTGGCAGTTAACATGGACAGAAATGTCCCCCATAGGTTCCGGACTATAAATCAGTGGATGTGTACCGATAGGACAGACATGCATCATCTCATTGTATTGCATCGCATTTTATTGATATTTGTGAATTAGTGTTTACCTCTTTATTGCTCTGTATATATTGAACTTAACTTGATATGATTCATTGATGAGCCTATTGCTGAGTATTCATGGACTATATTACTGTTATTATTGTACAAGTGTAGAGTTGGGCTTATTTTATGCAGGTTGTAGTTAAGGAGGTTCGGTTGGGAGGTCAGGAATACTTGTATCTATTAAGCTTTTCTTAGTTTTAGTTATCCACTTGCTAAGTACCGTGTTGTTTGATACTCACCCCCTGCTTCTACACTTGTGTAGGTTGTGAGCTTGACTTTCTTGATCTCCTCTCGTTTTATACCACATTCGAGGCTATCATCTCGAGTGTTGAGGTAGCTGTTATATCCATCTAGCGGACACCTCCTACTCCTTTAATATGTTTTAGTCCTATTCTAGAGACAAAGACATTGTGATTGTATTTTCTTTCGTACTTCGGTAATGTATTAGTGGCTTGTACACAGGACAACCAATTTTATGGAAATTTGAGTTTGTTTTATGTATTTTTGATTAAGTTAAATTGCAATTTATTTTGTTTTCTTTCGCATCTACTTTCCATTGGGTATTAGGCTGACTTATCTTGGTGTGTTGAGATGAATGCCATCATACTGGATTCGGGTCGTGACATCATTATCTAGAGAACCCGTAATGGGTCGTTAGTTAAAGGAAAGCTTAGGACACTCTAAGGCACGACATAAATTTGAAAGAAGTGAAAACTTTCCTAAACATCCCATAGTCTCCTATTCATAGTTATGGAGCACTTCACAGCCATGAACAAAATCCTATTTGACGCTGTATGTTGGACTCCGAAGACTATTCAAAACCTTGGGCTCTGATATCAAGTTTGTTATGACCCAAACCTAGGGCCTAGACGTGACATGGCGAATGAGGAACCAGAAAATACCGCACACAAGCCTCTTAGCATTATTTTAGACTTTCATAGGTAATGACAATAAATAAATAAATAAGCAGAAATTATAATAGTAAATCTTCAACTTACATATGTCTAACAATACGTCTAACTTTTAGATTTAACGAGACTAAGACAAGTCCCTAGCTCACCCTCAATCATAATAGAAAGAAATGTCATATTAAGTATCTAAAGATCTCAACATATAATAAAATAGAAAGATAAAGGAGTATTGTTTCTGAAACATGGGAACTCACCAAAAGTAGTCTTCAAACGAATTCTCAACTAGCCACGTGGAGGAAGATGAGGAGGAGCATCGGTCCCTACATAGTGATATCATGTAGGCAAAAGAGTATGCGTTAGTACTTTGAATGTACTAACTATGTAAGCATGCAGGAAAATTGAGAAATATTAAAAGATTTATGTAATATGAAATATAATGCAATGCATGCATAATTAATCATATAGATATCCTTTAAAATATTCATTTTGCGAGAAAATGACCATAACCAACATTTAAGATCATGCGAGCTATTACATGGAATCCATCATAACCCCCTACATTGTAATGATCTGTTAGGTCATTTTGAGAACGAGTTCTCTTCCCTTCATAAAACACTCCTTCCGTATATCTAAATTTGGAATTTTGAACTATTCGATATCTTCAGTTATTTAATTGATGGGTGATTTTAAATAATTAATTTAATTGATGGGCTAAAGTATTAATTTATTTAATACTTATACCAATTTTCCTATATTTAATAAAATAGGTTAGTAGGGTTTGTTATCTTAGTTCATAATTCATTAGAAAAAGAAGGAAATAAATAATAATAAAAGAAAAGAAAAAATATATATATATAAGTAAACTCTGATGTCATTAAGCCATCAGATGTAAACAGCAGCGGCGATAAAGAACGCAATAACGAGAAAAATACGGAGGAAAAAAGAAAAGAAAGGGAGAAAAAATAAAGAAGGAGAGAAAAATAGGGATTTTCATTCCAAAACTTCACGGTAATAATTCTCATCCTTTCCATTAAATTTTTATGTGATTATGAACATATATTTAAGGTATATTGGTGGAGAAATAACGCTGAAATAAGAAAATATAATCCTAGGGTTTTTCACATAAAACCTTGATTTAGGAGTTGAATAACGATCTGTTTTAGCTGAAATTTGACATGTGAGTTTAATTTATCATGAGTAAACATAATCGAAAATAAAATTTCATATTTGAGTTCAATGACTCGGGATGACTTTTGACCCAATTTTTGATCCGAAAATAAATATAGCAATATGGGTGTCATTGGATTCGTATTCTTATGAAGATTATGTATTTGAATAGATTTTGATAGTTAGGAAGTATAACAAAAGGCTAAAGTTTTAAAGTGATTATTCAATTTAAATGAGGTTTAACCCTAGTTTTGAAATTTAGAAAATATGGGAGTCGACATGTTAAGTTGCATCAAGATTAGGAACGTATTTATAGATTTGCTTAAATTTTTGAATCTAGTCTAACATATGGTAATAAAGGTGTTGCTAGTTTCAAAAATTTTATTGTGATTATTTATTTTACTATATTACGTTGATTTGGAGGCCCAACGAAAACGGAAGGCTCAAGTTCTGGAGTGATTATTTGATTAATTAAGGCAAGTGAATTTCTAAATTTCAGTTTAAACTTGTAGATGCTTATATTTCCGTGTTATGTATATTGGAGAGTAATGAGAATTGGACTGGGTTATTGACTGTATGATTAGCCTAAGAAATGGAGACGAGGGGTATAAAATGGTGATCTAATGACATGTATTGGTGGGATTGATATGTTGTGATTATGGGTTTATTTTGGACATGTAAAATGACTATGTTGATGTGAGATAGGAATTGTTTTTATTTTTTTCATGTTATTATCGTGAATTATATGAACATGAATTGATTACATTGGTTTTGATATATTGTGTGAGACTGAAAATGATATGAAACAAAAGGGTTTGGGCCACATGCTCCGTGGTAGGTATTATTAAACAAAATGGTTGGGACATACACTCCATGGTAGGTATTATGAAATAAAGGGGTCGGGCCACACGCTCTATGGCAGGATATATATATTGAAGGGATGGGCCACACGCTCTATGGCAGATTACATGGATAGAAATGTCCCCCATGGGTTCCGCACTGTAATTCAGCGGATGTGTACCGATAGGACATACATGCATTATCTCATTACATTGCATCACATTTTGTTGATATTTGTGAATTCGTGTTTACCCCTGTATTGCTCTGTATATGTTAAACTTGACTTGGTATGATTCATTGATGAGACTATTGATGAGTATTTGTGGACTGTATTACTGTTATTATTGTACAAGTGTAGTGTTGGGCTAGTTTTATGCAGGTTGTAGTTAAGAAGGTTCGGTTGAGAGCACAAGAATACTTGTATCTATTGAGCTTTGCTTAGTTTTAGTTGCCCACTTGTTGAGTACCATATTGTTTGGTACTCACCCCTTGCTTCTACACTTGTGTAGGTTGTGAGCCAGTACCTGCTTGATCTCCTACTATTTTCTACTACATATGAGGCTATTATTCTGAGTGTTGAGGTAGGTGTTATATCCATCTAGCGGACACCTCTTACTCTTTTATTATGTTTTCATCCTATTCTAGAGACAAAGACATTGTTACTATATTTTCTTTTATACTTCGGTAATATATTAGTGGCTTGTATATGTGATAACCAATCTCGAGGGATTTTGAGGTTGTTTTAGGTGTTTTCGGTTAAGTTAAATTTTGATTTATGTCTTTTTCTTCTGCATCTACTTTCCATTTGGTATTAGGTTGACTTGTCTCGATGGATAGAGATGAGTGCCATCACACCCATATTTGGGTCATGACAAAATGGTATCAGAGCCTAGGTTCATAGGTCTCACGTGTATACAAGCCGAGTCTAAGTAGAGTCTTGAGGATTGGTATAGAGACGTCTGTATTTATCTTCGATAGGCTATGAAAACTATTTGGAAATATCTTTACCTTTTGATTCTCTAATGTGCTTCCTTGATCTGACATATTTTCTATTACCTCACTCTGTTCTCTCACATATAGTGGTGACTCTTGCTTGATTCTATGTGCATGTAATTAAAATATAATCACGTGGTCTATATCTAATTTGGAGGTGGAAGTAATAAACTTATGGAAAAGGTGTATGATTAGACTAGTAATGCACAGTGATTTTAAAAGAGTGAGTAATGTTATGGTTCAATAATGTACTTTGAGGATATGGTATAGTTAGGGGAATGACTATGTTGTGAGCACTGTGCCCTCAGAGACTACAGACCGTAAAGTTTGTCGTGAAAGACTGAGTGAGTTACATAGTGTGTGACGAGGATGATTTTGCGCTAATCAAGATCAGAATTTCTACAGCGGTTTGATAGGGTGGATGTATATCAGGAAGGGTTATTATAAGTATACAACTGCGGTACTTGTGATTATTTGGTTAGGGTTATGGGTTGTGTTTCTTCTGCTATTGACCTTACCTACTGAAGGGTGATATCAATTTTGACTGGAGATTGAAATGTATTGGTAATGTATGACAGTTACGTAATGGATAGGAAGGTGTAGACTATCTAGGTATGATCTTTACGGTGGGTATGATGTATTCTAGTGGTGGATCTATCAAACTTTCATGATGTGGTACTATTGGTATACAAAAAAAAATACATTGATTATCATGTGTGATTACTAACTACTTAAAGAATTATCAGTTGTATCATCTTCTCATATGATGAGATTTGATGTTGGATTCATATTGGAAAAACCAACTAGTTTGTTACTATAGACGCTTGGGGTAAGCATTGTTTACAAGAAAGATCTTAGTGGTGGATTTTAGTATGATTAATGCATTTAGGTTGTGAAGTGTATCCCAAGAATTCTAAGTGAGGACTTGTAATTTAACCGTAAACTCCAAGAGAGTGGATCGATATCAGAATGATAAGCTCGTGGATAAAGAAAGTAGCAATGAGTATTCTTGTATGAAGGCAATTAAGAATCTTAGTGAGAGTGCGCATAAAATTGGGTTATTCCATTGGATTTGGTTGGTATAACTGGGTTTAAGGTGGCTTATCGATTGAGAAGGTTCACTTTGAGATGATGGCAATGGTTATTGAGCATAATGGTAATAAGAATTTGTGATGGATTATGATCAGGACACAACCATACTTTAAGGATTTTTGGTTAAATAGATTCGATATAATAATAATGACTTACAGGTATCTAAATTGCGGTTTTCTATTATTTGGTGAGTGGCGTGGTGGTATGGAAAGTCCTAGAATATGTTGAGGCACAACTCATATAGAATTGAAAGAATCTATATTCATAAATGAAAATAATTAGTGAAATGTAGTTTAGCCTTCGAAATAAGGCGAGAACAATTATATTTACTCTAGTTGTAAGGGCCGAATATATCTTCAAAGAGAGTGGAGAATTAAATTTAGTGATACCTGGTTCTGTTTATTTTACTTTGTTTATGGTGATAGTGTTATGTGTTATTCATATGGGTTAACAATTATTGGATAAGATTTGAGAAATAACTCTATAGGCATTTGACTCGAGTGTGCTAATAAGTTCTTTTGTGGTTTCAAGTTTGGTAACTGGTATAATTAAATTTTAGCGAAGGATATAATAAGGTTAATGGAGAGGTGATCAATGATAGCTAAGATATGTGAATTCATAAAGGTCTTTAATGTATGAGCTAATGTTGATAGATAATGGGATTGGGTTATATGGATGGAATTCGAAATTCAAGCTATTTATTTTAAGTCTACATTATGGCGGTAGGCTTCATCAAAGTATAGAACGATAAGATGAATAGAGTGTTTCACCCATACTTAGATTCTTTTGTGATACTATTCATTGATGACATCTTGGTGTATTCCAAGATTAAGACAGATCATGTATGCCATTTGAGGTTGGTACTTCATTAGTTGAGGGGATTATAGTAGATCCAGCTAATATTGAGGCAGTTACAGGGTGGACAAGGCCTACTTCTCCTACCGAGATTCATAGTTTTGTGGGGTTAGATAGTTATTACAGATGGTTCGTGCAGGGCTTCTCTACTATTGCACCTCCATTAAGTAGATTGACTTAGAAGGCCATGGATTTTCATTGGTCTGGCGAGTGTGAAATGATCTTCCAAAAGCTTAAGACTTTATTGACTTCGGCTCCTATTTTGATGCTACCCGAGGAAAGTGTGGGATTTACTATATACTGTGATGCTTCCAGTGTTGATTTATGCAGTGCATTAATGCATATGGGGAAAATGGTTGCCTATGCCTCGAGACAGTTGAAGTCCTATGAGAAAAACTATCCTACTCATGATTTCGAGTTAGTGGCTGTGGTTTTTGTGCTTAAGTTGTGGCGTCATTACCTATATGGTGTGCATTGAGAGGACTTCACCTATCATAGAAGTCTTTAATATATATTCAGTCAAAGGGATCTGAACTTGAGGCAACGTAGATGGCTTGAGTTGCTAAAGGACTACGACATGACTATCTTGTATCACCCAGGAAAAGCCAATGTGGTGGCAGATGCATTAAGTAGGAAGTCCTCTAGTATGGGGAGTCTTGATGCGATCTGAGTTAAGAAGCGACCATTGGCTAAGGATGTTCAGAGGCTGGCTAATAGTCTTGTCCGATTATAGATTTTAGAGGATGGTGGTGTTCTTGCCTTTGTGGAGGCACGTTCTTCCTTGGTCGAGCAGATTCAGGAGAGGTAGTTTGAGGATGAGAAGTTATGTATCATTAGAGACAAGGTATTAAGAGGTGAATCTAAGGAGGTGGTACTTGATTCGGAAGGCGTATTGAGGATTGGCAGCAAAATTTGTGTGCCTAAGGTGGGTGACCTGACTAGACTTATTTTGGAAGAGGTGCATTATTCAAGGTATTCCATCCATCTAGGAGCGGTCAAGATTTATCATGATCTGTGCCAGCACTATTGGTGGTGTGGGATGAAGAAGGATATCGCAGAGTTAGTGTCCAAGTTTTGACTTCCTAGCCCCAGCAGCCTGGGGGTGTGAGTCGGAGGATGCCTATTCCCACTTGGAAGTGGGAAATGATCACCATGGACTTCATTGAGGGTTAACCTCCCACTGTGGGTGGTTATGATTATATATGAATGGTTGTTGACGGACTGACAAAGTTTGCCCATTTTATTCCGGTTAAGGTGAGGTACACAACGGATAAGCTAGCCCAGTTATATATTAGCCATAACATTCAGCTTAATGGTATCCCAGTATCTATTATTTCAGATCAAGGTTCAATATTTACTTTGCACTTTTAGCAGGCATTACACCATGGTTTGGGCACTAGACTTGATATGAGTACAGCTTTTCACCCACAGACCGATGGTCAGTCCGAGCAGACGATTCAGGTGTTGGAGGACATACTCCAAGCTTATGTTATTGATTTTAGTGCTAGATGGGATCAACACTTTCCCCTAGCGGAGTTTGCATACAACAACAGTTATCACTCCAGTATTTAGATGGCTCCATTTGAGGCTTTGTATGGTAGGCGGTGTCGATCTCCTATTGGCTGGTTTGACTTATCTGAGATAGACTCCTTATGTAACACCCCGGAATTTTTTTTGCAAAGACTCGAACCTTTCTCCACGTGTGTGTAGACTCGAACCGAAGGACTAGTAATTTTATACATGAGTTAGGATTGATTCCTAAGTAATTAAAGTGTGTTAGATGTGTTTAGGGGTCATAAGGGATCTCTAACACCAAGTCAAGTCCAAAGAACTCCAATCGATTAAGTTTTCGGGTGAGTTAGTATTAGGGTTAACTTCAAATGAGCATATCTCCTAGACTATGAAGAACTGGGTGGCCCACTACCTACCAAATTAAAGGTCATCGAGTCTTATTTCCAACGTCACCAAGAATGTAATTTTTGAAGTCTGGAGTCAAAAGATATGATGATTCTAAGATGAACTAGCTCGATAGGAATTTTAGGCCTGGGTTGCAACTGCTGGGAATATGGCCTTGGCGCCGCAAGGGCGCGATGCCCCACTATCGTGCCAGGAAAACGTCTCAGTAGTTTGGTCCCTAGCGCGATGCACCACTATTAGGTAGCAGGGTTTTTCAAGCCTATTTTCCAGAACCTAAAAAACTTGGGCTTGGCGCTATAAGGGCGCGACGCACCACTATCGCGCCAAGAACACGCCTCAGTAGTTTGGTCTTTGGTGCGGTGCGCCACTAATGGGTGTGTAGGTTTTAGGCCTAATCGACCTGCAGCTGCAATGGCGCGACGCGCCACTATCGCGCCAGGAGCATTTGTAACCTATGTTTTAGTATTTTAGGAGAAAGGGAAAATTGGGAATTGTCCCAAATTATATATGTATCAGCCTTAGCAGATTTTGGGACCATTTTCAATCCCTCATCCTCTCTTTAAAAAGACCTAGAAAATTCCTCTCTCTTCTTCTTCTCCATTTCCAACAAGGATTTGTTCCAAGAGCTTCAAGACTTCAAGTTTCCATTGAAGACCCAACAACAAGGTTTCTTCAAAAGTCTTCAGAAGGTATGTAAGGCTAACCTAAAATATGGATTGATTTCTTCCATATGCCATAGATGTGTTGGATAGGAGTTGTGAAAGAGTTGAACATTCTAAGAAGGTTTTCTTGAAAGTTTTCCTAAACTATAGAATGTTTTTAGATACTATTGGTTGATTGATGTTTTTAATGACTTGAGTTACTAAATAGTTATCTTTCATATTATTGATTACAAATGTATCTTTGTATATAAATTTATAGATGTTGATGATATTCTTGAGTTGAGTTTTGTTGAGAGTATGGATTCATGTTTCATTCACATGAACCCAAGATGAGATTTCTTTGGTCATAATTTGTCTTGAGTTGAGATGGATGGTTTTGTGTATATGTGTATTGATTGGAATGAAAAAAATGAATTGGATAGTTAAGAATGTCCTTTTGCTTCCATAAATTGAATATAGGATTAAAATAAGGATTTTGGAGTAGATATTTGATGATTGATGTGGTGATGATATTTGACAATAATGTGATGATAATGTTTGATAATAATGATGATGTTATGATGATGTTTGATGACTATGTGAATAATGGTATTTGACGATGATGTGAATGGAGAGGTTATGTTGATGAGGATATTGTGTGACGAAGTGAATTGGAGTCTAATGTGATTTTGTGATATGTGATGTGCATAATTTGAGTTGATTGGAGTCTTAGGAGTATTTTGAAAATAAATGATCTTTTGAGGAGGATCTTTAAATAAATTATTTGTAAACCTTTTTGCATAAACTATTTACACACTATTTTGAGTCTAAATAATTATTAGTTTCATCTTTGGTTTAGAAAGGAGTTTAAGTATGAGTTGAGTATGAGGAGCCTCTAAATGAGTTGAGTATTTTTACATTAAAGTATCTAACTTGAGTTTGATTTTAGGAGTTGGAATTATATTTCAAATATACATAATATTTCCTACATCCATTGAGTTGAGATGGTATCAAATTTGAAGAGAAGATTTTGATGATTGAGATGAGTCGATTTGAAAAGAGTCCAATGAGACTAAATGAGTCGATTTGAAACTAAGTCCTAAGAGGCTAAATTAGTATTTTGAGTATCTTACTCACTTGATAGATATGAGCATATTGAGTCTTGGGAGGAGTATCGAGAACCGAATTGGTAAGAGTATAGTCCAAACTCGAACCGATAAACTACATCGCCAAACGTAGGAGGGGATGGAACCATTAAAGTCGGATGCTTCTCATGGGATCGAACCGTTAAAGTCGGATGTTTCCCATTTTATTGTCTTGACATTATAGGACTTAGTTGGATTGCATCCATGATTGGTTGATTCATTCATACCCTGGCAAGGTATAAACGGACGTGGCAACAACGTCGGCTTGTTGTACTATCACTCACTCATATGGTAATGGTTGTCGGTTAGAGAAACTCCTAATTGAATGGATTGTGCTTGATATGATTGGTTTGAATGTGATTGTAGATGATTAAGTTGAATTGTAAAACATTGCACATTCTAATTTGCATAGTTATTGAGTTGAGTCCTTTGAGTTGATTGTTGAGTTGACTGTTGAGTTGATTGTTGAGTTGATTTTATATGATCAGATTAGGTGATGTGTGATGGATTGGATTGTATGATGTGTGATTTTTCTTTGTCTAAAAATGTATTCTTACTTTATACTTATGACGCCTTATTTGAGTCTCTCTTATCTTTCTGATTTGAGATATTTGGACCGATGATATTCTTTCTTGAGGTATGTTTCATTCTACCATATTACATACTCGTACATTCCATGTACTGACGTCCATTCGGACCTGCACCATTTTATGATGCAGAGACAGGTTTAAGAGATCGTCAATAGGAGCATCATTGGGGATCTATTCGCATTCAACGTATTTGTGAGTCCTCCCCTACATTCGGAGGACACCGCTTATGTTATTCTTGCGTCGAGTTAGCCCTTGTCATTTGATTAGAGGTAGCCATGAACATGTCATTGGCACCAATTAGATAGTAGTGTTAGAGGTTTCATAGATTAGATGGTGAAGGGTCGATTGAGTATTTCTTTCTTTAAATTATTCTTGTCAAACTATTTTTAATAACAAATATTAGAGTTGATTTGTTAGCCCATGGCCTTTATTCTTTGAGTTAGATTGATGTTTTGAGTTGCCCACCGAATATTCTCTTTATTTTTTTGTCTTTCGTTGATTGAATGAATGAACGGATGTGTGATCAGGCTATGTGGTTCGCTTAGGAGCTAGAAATAGTTTCTGAGTGCCGGTTACGTCTAAGGTACCCTCTCGGGGCGTGACACCTTAGACACAGACTTGCTTAGAGATGTTATGGAGCAGGTTCGTAGGATTCAAGATAGACTCTTGATAGCCCAGAGTAGGCAGAAGAGTTATGCAGACCGGAGAGTTTGACCATTGGAGTTCATGGTGTGTGATCATGTTTGGCTTCGAGTGTCTCGCATGAAGGGCGTGATGCGGTTCGGGAGGAAGGTTAAGCTCAGCCCTCGATTCATTGGCCCATTTGAGATTTTGACACGAGTTGGAGAGGTAGCTTATAAATTGGCCTTACCACCTAGCTTATCAGTTGTGCATAACGTATTTCATGTTTTCATGCTCCAAAAGTTTGTTTCGGATAAGTCCCATGTGTTATCACTCGATTTAGTAGAGTTGGGTCTAGGCCTGACATTTGAGGAGGAGCCTATAGTCATTCTAGATAGGCAGGTTTGTAAGCTTAGAACCAAGGAGATAGATTCAGCGAAGATACAATGGAAGCACCGTTTAGTCGGAGAGGCGACTTGGGAGACAGAGGCGAATATGCGTGCTAGATATCCCCATCTTTTCGAAGCTTCAAGTACTTTCTTTTACTTTATGTTCGAGGACGGACATAATTTTTAGTGGTGGATAATGTAATAATCCGTTAGGTCATTTTGAGAATGAGTCCTCTTCCCTTCACAAAAGACTCCTTCCGTATATTTAAATTTAGAATTTTGGACTATTTGATAATTTTAGTTAATTAATTGATAGGTAATTTTAAATAATTAATTTAATTGATGGGCTAAAATATTAATTTATTTAATACTTATACCACTTTTCCTATATTTAATAAAATAGGTTAGTAGGGTTTGTTATCTTAGTTCATAATTAATTAGAAAAAGAAGGAACTAAATAATAATAAAAGCAAAAGAAAAAAAAATATATATATAAGTAAAATCTGATGGCATTAAGCCATCAGATGTAAACAGCAGCGGCGATAAAGCAAACGAGAAAGAACGCAGCAACGAAAAAAAATACGGAGGAGGAAAGAAAAGAAAGGGAAAAAAATAAAGGAGGAGAGAAAAATAGGGATTTTCATTCCAAAGCGTCAAGCTAATTATTCTCATCCTTTCCATTAAATTTTCATGTGATTATGAATATATTTTTAAGGTATATTGGTGGAGAAATAACGCTGAAATAAGAAAATATAATCCTAGGGTTCTTCACATAAAACCTTGATTTAGGGGTTGAATAACGATCTGTTTTAGCTAAAATTTGACATGTGAGTTTAATTTATCATGAGTGAAAATAATCGAAAAGAAAATTTCATACTTGACTTCAATGACTCGTGATGACTTTTGACCCAATTTTTTATCCGAAAATAAATATAGCAATATGGGTGTCATTGGATTCGTATTCTTATGAAGATTATGTATTTGAACAGATTTTGATTGTTAGAAAGTATTACAAAATGCTAAAGTTTTAAAGTGATTATTCAATTTAATTGAGATTTAACCCTAGTTTTAAAATTCAGAAAATATGGGAGTCAACATGTTAAGTTGCATAAAGTTTAGGAACGTGTTTATAGATTTGCTTAAATTTTTGAGTCTCGCCTAGACATATGATAATAAGGGTGTTGCTAGTTTCGAAAATCTTATTGTGATTATTTATTTTACTAGAATACGTTGATTTAGAGGCCCAATGAAAAGTGAAGGCTCAAGTTCCGGAGTGATTGTTTGATTAATTAAGGCAAGTGAATTTTTAAACCTCAGTTTAAGCTTGTAGATGCTTGTATTTATTTGTTATGTGTACTGGAGAGTAATGAGAGTTGGACTGGGTTATTGGCTATATGATTGGCCTAAAAATGGAGATGAGGGGTATAAAATAGTGATCTAATGACATGTATTGGTGGGATTGATATGTTGTGATTATGGGTTTATTTTGGACATGTGAAATAACTATGTTGATGTGAGATAGGAATTTTTTTATTTTTGTCATGTTATTATCGTGAATTATATGAACATGAATTGATTGCATTGGTTTTGATATATTGTGTGAGACTGAAAATGATGTAAAACAAAAGAGTTCGGACCACACGCTCTGTGGCAGGTATTATTAAACAAAGGGGTTGGGCCACACTCTCCATGACAGGTATTATGAAATAAAGGGGTCGGGCCACATGCTCCGTGGCAGGATATATATATTGAGGGGACGGGCCACACGTTGTATGGCAGGTTACATGGATAGAAATGTCCTCCATGGGTTTTGGACTGTAATTTAGCAGATGTGTACTGATAGGACAGACATGTATCATCTTATTACATTGCATCACATTTTGTTGATATTTTTAAATTCGTGTTTACCCTTTTATTGCTCTGTATATGCTAAACTTGACCTTATATGATTCATTGATGAGACTATTGATGAGTATTTGTGGACTGTATTACTGTTATTATTGTACAAGTGTAGTGTTGGGCTGGTTTTATATAGGTTATAGTTATGGAGGTTCGGTTGGGAGGACAGGAGTAATTGTATCTATTGAGATTTGCTTAGTTTTAGTTCTTCATTTGCTGAGTACCATGTTGTTTAGTACTCACCCCTTGCTTCTACACTTGTGTAGGTTGTGAGCCTGGACCTGCTTGATCTCCTATTATTTTCTACTACATCTGAGGCTATCATTCCGAGTGGTGAGGTAGCTGTTACATCCATCTAGAGGACACCTCTTACTCTTTTATTATGTTTTCTTCCTATTCTAGAGACAAAGACATTGTTACCATATTTTCTTTTGTACTTCGGTAATGTATTAGTGGCTTGTACACGTGATAACCAATCTCGGGGGATTTTGAGGTTGTTTTAGGTATTTTCGGTTAAGTTAAATTTTTATTTATGTATTTTTCTTCTACATCTACTTTCCATCGGGTATTAGGCTGACTTGTCTAGGTGGATAGAGATGAGTGTCGTCACACCCGTATTTGGGTCATAACATACATTGGCCGGGGACACTACTTACCAGGTCGAACTCCGTCAACTTCATTCATTTCTTTAACTTTAACTTTAAGGGCTTTCATGGATCCATTAGCCTATGACTAAAAGGGCTCGTATGTTGGCACATTGTTAATGAGACAAAGGGTTGCTACTAGGATTCTCTTACCGAATCTCACCTCAATGACTCATTCGGTGGTAAGTCAATTCCACGGAATAGTTTAATACTTCAAAATAGTCATAACATATAGCTAGAAAATTCAAAACGTGATATTCGGTAGAATAGATCATTAAAAGAAATGGGGATTCATATATGCAAGAATTGTCCTTAATGTATAAAGAATTCATCATTCATATTATTTCATCATTCTTTCATTTCATAAGACTCACTTTTGATCATAGATATTGCTTTCATAAATATTCATTTGGAGTCATAGTTTTCCTGTCAAACGTAATTGAAAACATAGTAAAACTAGGTAGGCTCAAATCATTTCAACTTTCAAACATGAATGTAAATGAAATTATACATAAATACGTTAACATCCATTAATTAAAAATCATGATTTAAACAACCCACCCTGAATTTTAAGAACCTTTAAAGAGCTAAATAGAGAAAATAATTACAAACCATCAATTCATACATATGAAACATTTTGCATCAAAATAGATCAATAATCATTAGTTTTACCATGATTCATGCTATTAAGTAGCAATAAGAATTACCCATAAGAAAATCTTACTTGAAATCAAGAGATTTAGTTGAAAGAGTTTTTGGACTACATAGGTGGAAGAACCTATGGATAAACACCACATAACTTAGAGTAAAACTTAAAGTAAATAAATATAATTTATCATATAATTAAAATACTTTAGGCATGAGAGTGGAAGGAATACTCTCATTGAAGCCTTACATACCTGGAATCCGAAGCGTTACTCTGAATCGAAGAACTTAATAAACACTCTTGAATCCTAGAATTTTCTCCTCGCCAGAGCATTGTGTACTACTCGAAGTATATGAATCACCAGAATAGTATTTCTACACTACTAAGAAATAAAACTATATTTTGAGAATGATTTAAGGAGTGTATAAAGAGAAGAGTTGCTTGAGAAAGCTTGATGCACAAAATGATGAAATAAGGTGGATATTTATAGGTGTGAAGGAGGAACCTAACAATAATTAAAATAATTATAAAGAAAAATCTGAATATTTAATGAAAGATTGTGATGTCATGGGTGATGTCAAATAGAGGACTATTGATGTCATGGATGATATCAAATGGATCTAGATCTTTCAATGGTTTGTGAGATGAAACTTCTTTTAACGGAATACCTTTTTCAGAGTTGCATTTGAACAAGATAAATTCCTCATTAGGATTGGTGTCTTCATATGAATTTTTTCTAGAAGTCTACTTTTATTTCGTTTAAGAATCAACCGATTTGGAGTATTCTACAGTGAGATATGATTTTTCTTCTACAAAAACTCAATTTTTTCACAACACCATATTCTGCAACCATTAATTTATTTGACCTACTTAACCTCTGAAACTTAAAATATGATCTCACAAAAGTTGTAGGAAATAATGTTGGGGTTATTCAAAAATTTGAATCACCTAGTTTGGATATTCCTATGAAAGGTTATGCCAAAAATACAGAAGTTGTATTATTTTCATCGAGTATTGGAACATCATATATAATGTTTTTAGGGGGTGTTATAGTTTTTCTTTCGTCGTTCAGTTGTATTCTTGTTACTTCATTTTTGTATTTACTTTGAATTGTTGGTCTTCTACCCTGACATCCCCTAACTCTTATTTCCGAAATATGGGTTGGCTTGCCTACTGGTGGGTCATAGTAGGCGGCATCATGACCTAAAAAATTGGGTCTTGACATTTTGTATATGATTTTTAAATATTTTAATTTGTTTATTATTGTGATATATAGTGTTTTTTTACATAATTTTGATGAATTACTCTCTTTGTCTCAATTTATGTGAGAATGATAAAATTTTGAGGTCAATAAATTTTTTAATATATTATTTTAGATATTTTAAGTTGTTAATTTTTGTGACTTATGATACTTTCTACGTAATATTTTAGTATATAATCAAATATTTTAAGTTGTTAATTAATATAATTTATAATATTTTTAACGTAATTTTCAAATATATAATATATTAGAAAAAAATTAATATAAACAAATTAAAATGGAAAGAATACTGAAATAGGTCCCACACATTTCATGAGAAGACTGAATTATTTATATGCATAAACTCAAAATAAATAAAACAGCGAACATGTTTTTCTTAAAAATGAACTACCTTATTAGACATACATTCATACCATATATATTAATCCTACATATACTTTCAAATAATTACATATATTTTCACTAATTAAGAATTTGCACCATATTTGCACCATTGAGATACAATATTCCTTAAAAACTAGCTTAAATTAGGATAATTGAATATCTGAATAGGTTTTGTATCTCCCAATTAATTTCTTCATCCTAATCAACTCACTCTCTCTCATATACCTTCCACCCCACGTTCATCACCCCTATTCTCTCTCTTCCTTCCTTCTCCCTCACACAATTTCTTTCATTAAATCATAAACTCCAAATCAAAAACGGATCAATACAATTTTGAGATTTATAACTATCATTAAGTCATGATCTGATTTTTCTGTAGGTTTCAATTTATATTTTCTTCTAATTTTCGACAGTTCTACTAAATTAATGTAAGACATCATTGATTTGGGATTTTCTTAATATGCTTTCATGGCTAATAATTCTCCAAACAAGAAGATCGTTAATAGAGGTACAACACACTACCATCAATCTATCAAAAACAGACCTTCATATATATTGAATTTCAATCAAGAACAATCTATTAAAATACAGATGTAGATGATGTGGTGCATCTAGATTCATTAGTCCTATATATCTATCTATATATATATTGATAGATAGATAGATAGATAGATAGATAGATATAGACAACAACCATAGAAGAAAATAATGAAGATACGGAAGAATTTAGTAGAAAATTAAAGAATTATTAAAATTAGAAGTAATAAGAAGATCCGCCTCTAAACATAGATCTACAGCATTCATGGTGAAAACTTATAGTGAATAAGTAAGAGGTAAAGCTCGTATGGTAATAAATTATAAAACATTAAATGATAATACTAGAACAGATGCATATAAGTTATCTAACAAAATGAATTAATTAATAGAATACAAGGTAAAAAGTTATTCAGTAAATGTGATTGTAAATCAGGATATTGGCAAGTCAAAATGCACTCAGATAGTATAGAATGGACAACATTCACTTGTTCTGAATGACATGTTGAATGGTTAGCTATTCCTTTGTTTAAAAACAGCTCATCCAAATGACTAGCAATAGTAGAGCTAGTTGCTTTCATCAACTCCTTATGACTTGTTATAGTTAATATGTCTTCATTTTCTTCATTATCAGAAGTTGTATATAAAGATTCAGAATATTCTATTCTATATTCTAAATTGGCATCCCTATTTTTACATGTTTTAAAATATTTTATTGTTTTCGTTATATTCATATTGCCTTGTTTTCACATACAAGTGTCCTGTTATTTTTCCTAGATCTTGAAAAACATTCCTTGCATAATTGACAAGGCCTAAGAATTTTTGTAAATCTTTTGTATTATCTTACTTATCTGGCATATCTAATATCTTTTTTGCTACGTGTGGTTGAAGTTTTATTTTTTCATCTCCTAAAGTTACTCCTAAGAAGTTTATATGTGTTTTATTTCATATTTAATAAATAATCTAAAAATTATTTGTAAATGTCCTAAATGTTCTTGAATATCTTGACTAAATACTAAAATATCATCTAAGTAAATTAACACAAAGTTTTTATAGTCTCCAAAAATGTCATTCATTTTTCCTTGAAAAATAGGAGGAGCTGTTTTTAAACCAAAAGGCATAGCTAACCATTCAAAATTAAATCTGGTATATTTTCAACCTTTTCTTTAATTTGTTGGACTAATTTAATGTCTTCTATATTAAAATATTTTTGCCCCTTGCTTCCTGTTTTCGCATACAAGGGTCCTTCTATATTTCCTAGATATTGAATAAATTTCCTTGCATAATTGACAAGGCCTAAGAATTTTTGTATAACTTTCGTATTATCTAACTTATCTGGCATATCTAATACTTTTTTTGCTATGTGTAATTGATTTAAAGCTCGTATAAATGAGATAGGGAGTATTGAGTAGACAAATTAATTACTCAATTAATTTAGAATAAAATTTAACAATCTTAAGGATAAAAATATGGTAAGACTAAATGAGAGAGGGAGTACATAGTAGGATTTACAACATATTTAATTAAAAAACATCTTTAATCATTTTGTATTTAAATTATTTTATTATTGGTATCAAAGCGAGAAGTGTTTGGGAAACCTACCATTGAATGAGAAAATCATTAACTAATACAAAGACATATTTAGACATTAAAAACGATTTACAAGGATTACTACGAATATAAACAATTAAATTATACCAAAAAAGAAAATAAAAGGCTAGATCATCTAATTACCATAATATCTACCTTAGAATACGAGTTAATAAGATACCTTAAAACAAAAAAGAATTCATGAATAGACACCCAGCTTATCAAGATATAAGTTTTAGATACTGGATTATACACCAAGAAAATAAAACAAAACAGACTGCTATAAAATTACAAAACAAGTTCGAGGAATACTTAAAAATAGTAGAAATGGTAGATAGATTATATAAATTGTACAATAAAAGAAAGGAGCGAGTTGTGAACCCAAAACTTATAAGTGTTGTTAAGTGGGAGTTACATAGTTGTCAAAGTGATATGGAACATAGTAATAGATGAATAAAAACTATTAAAGAACGGATTAGACAAAAAGGTTTCCAATTAGGATAAATTGATGCAAAATCAACCTTTATTTCAACGAGTAAGACAAATACATCAGTGGGTTCAACAAGAATTACATCATAAATCAGTATTAAGTAAAAAAGAGAGTAATCTAAGACAACGTTTATCATCTTTAGAAGAAAATACATCTACACAAAGAACAACATATTTACAACAAGAATTAGATAATATTGAACGAAATATAATATATTCTAATATTAGAATTAGACGTTATCAAAACATACTCCAGACAGTTCCGTTAGGCTAATATCATTAATGCCTCTTGAATATATAAATAGAATAAGACTAAGACATAGTTGACTTTACGATGAAATACAATATAGATTTGAGCTTAGATAATCTTTAAAACGTTTGAAAGAACATTTAATCTAGATAGAAGAACAATAGAGTAAAGATATATTTACAACTTTTTTTACAGAATCCCTTACAAGACATTAAGCTAATCTAATTAAAGAAATTAATAATATTAAGTTAGATATCGGATATTGTACTAATAGAATAAATTATTACAAAAACAATTGTAGGATTACAAGTTCTCTAGCATATCATCAAAAAATAGATTCTCTAAAGCACCTTGAATATTTAGATTTTAGAATTCACCCTAAAAAGAAATATAGGTCATTAGAAGAAAATAATATGATAAAGTGTAATTTTGCTAAAGGAGAACATATATTACATTCTGAATACCAACAGTATAATACTTTAATAGACTTAATAATAAATTTTAGTGATAAAGTTCAATTACAGGATAAAACTATAATAAGATTCTTAGAAGTACTAGAAGCTACTCAAAATAAGCAGAAAAAGGTACTAGACAAACTAGAACAAACCTTTGACTTCTTAAAATCACAAGAATTAGAAATAGATTGTAATGACCCGTTAGGTAATTTTTAGAACGAGTCCTCCTCCTTTCATAGAAGACCCTTTTTGTAAATTTAAGTTGGAAATTTTGGACCTTTCGGTAACTTCGGTTAATTAGTTGAGGGATAATTTTAGAGAATTAATTTAATTGATGTGCTAAAATGTTAATTTATTTAATATCTATACCACTTTTCTTATATTTAATAAGATAGATTAGTAGGGTTTGTCATTTTTTTAGTACATAATCAGGTTTTTTTTTAAAAAAAAAGGGAACGCCGCACACAAAGGCAAGAACTGCAGGTTTGCAAAACCTGTTCATAGCTTCTTTTTGTTTTCATTTAAATTCTATTCTCTTTTTATCAACAATGCAAATGGAAAATCAAGGATTGGTTAGTGATTGATAAAGATTGCATGGCAAATGCAATTCTAGAAAAAAATTTATGAATGTTTTTTTTTGTTCGTTTCTTAGCAGTATGCTGGACTATTAATATGGAATTCACAACAGATCCCATCCTATGACAAGGGATTTGTATGATAGGCCCCTCCAAAAGTTTCTACAGGGTTAGTCTAGCTGGCTAGTTTAGGACTCATTACATACTTTAGAGAGTGACCAGCACAATCAAGGTGGTTCAAGAGTCGGCCTGAGTCAATTCAAGGTAGTTCACAGTAGCGTACTTCAAGCTATAGTATTCTTCCTTCTATGCGAGTAGACCTCTGTAGGGTTGTTATGATTATGGGGAGATTAATAACTAGTCTAGAGAGTAACCCATATGTAGGGCATCTTTACCAGCTCCAAAGTAACTCGACCAGCTCCACAAGCAGCACCTTTAGTTAAAGGCGGAGGCCAGGGTTAGGACCGTCGGGGAGGTCATCAAAATGCACGGTTTGGTGTTTGAGGAGGAAATTCAGGTGGTAGGATTGTTGCTTAAGGTAGAGGTGTTCAGGGTCACTTCTATGCAATTCTAGCAAGGACGAAGGATGAGGCATCGGATAATTCAATCACAAGTTTGATTCTTTTAAGCCATCATCCCCCCTCGACTTTATTTAATCTAGGCTCTACTTTTTCATATGTATCTATTTATTGTACTCCTCAATTGGATATGTTCCTAGAGCCCATATCAGTGTCGTTGCATATTTTTCTCAAGGAGTTGCTTACTACTGCTCTAGTATTGACTCTTCCTATTAAGGCAGAGGGCTTCATGGTGTATTGTGATGCATATGATATTTTTTGGGTTGTGTATTGATGTAGTGAGGATGAGTTATATCTTATGCATTGAGGCAGCTTATGTTTCATGAGCAAAACTACCCCATTCATCACTTGGAGTTGGTGGCAGTAGTTTTTATGCTTAAGATCAAGAGGCACTACCTATATGGAGTTTTTTGGGAGATCCAAACTGACTACAAGAGTCTTCAGTACATTATGAACCAAACTGACCTTAATTAGAGGCAGCTTCATTGGATTAAGCACCTGAAGGACTATAAGCTCTTTATTCTTTACCATCCAGACAAGGTGAATATAGTGACGGATGCCTTTAGTCGAAAGGTGGTGAGTATAGATGTTCTAGACTCCATCTCTATTCTAGAGAGACCTTTAACTTTGAACATTTAGTTGTTAGCTAACAACATGATTCGATTGGATATTTCAGATTCTAGATGGTGCTAGCTTATATGGGAGTTCAGTAATCACTTTTGGATTTGATTCATAGTCGTCATTTAGAGGAAAAGGACTTGGTATCTCTTTGAGAGTGGGTTTTACGAGGTGATATCAGGTAGGCTAACTTAGATTCAGATGGGGGTTTTGAGGTTTAATGACCATTTATGTGCCGAAAGGGGTTTTAATTCAACTGATCCTTCATGATGGCCATGATTCAAGATATTATACTTATTTGGTAACATCAAAGATGTATCACAATCTGAAACAACACTAATGATGAATCGATATAAAGAGAGATATAGAGCACTACGTGTCTTATTGCTTGTGCTTGTCAGGAAGTAAAGGTCGAGCACTTGAGGACTGGTGGTGAGCTTTAGAGTTTACCCATTCTGGATTAGAAGTGGGAGTGTATCATGATGGACTTCATTATTGGGTTAACTCATACTCCTAGAGGTTTTGACAATATTTAGGTCAATGTGGATTGATTGACCAAGACAACATATTTCTTTCCTATTCATACTTCCTTTAGTGCTGAGAAATTAGATCGTATTTACATTCGGAAGGTGGTTGGTCTTCATGGGGTGCTAGTATCTATAATCTAAGACTAGGGTTCATAGTTCACTTCCAGCTTTTAGAGGACTTTTTAGGAGAAGCTGGGCTCCCGTGTTGACTTTACCATAACTTTCCACCTGCAGATTGATGACTAGTTAGAGTGAATTATCCATGTTCTTGAGGATAAGTTGTGGGTCTGTGTTTTGGACATTTGAGGTCAATAAGACCAATTGTTTTCTTTGGCAAAGTTTGCATACAAGAACAACTACAACTCTAGTATTCAGATAGCCCCATTCAAGGTCTTATTTGATAGGCATCGTCGCTCTCCGGCTGGTTGGTTTGATTGTACATAGCCTAGGCCACATGGTTCAAACTTGCTTCAAGAGGCCTTAGATCATTTAAAGGTGATTCAAGATAGGCTTAGGTCAGCTCAGAGTAGATACCAAAGTTATGCTGATCATAAGTATCGACCGTTGAGGTTTGCTGTTAGTGCTAGGGTAATCCTATGAATATCACCCAAGAAGAGTGTGATGATATTCGGAAGGTGGGGCAGGCTTAGCCCCAGGTATATAGGGCATTTTGAGATTTGGAGGACAGTAGGTGATGTCGCTTATGATTTGTCCCTATCTCCAGTATTTTCAGCTATTGATCTAGTTTTCCATGTTTAGATGGTGCACCAGTATGTTCCAGATTATTCTCATGTGCTCTAGTATGATTCGGTTAAGTTGGATAATCGTTTGATCTTTGTTGAGGAGCTAGTTTTCATTCTAGCCAAATATATAAGTCGGTTATGATTTAGAGCCATTTTTGTTGTGAAGGTTTGTTGGAGGCATCGTCTAGTTGAAGAAGATACCTAGAAGACCAAGCAGGAGATAAGGGAGCAGTTCCCTAGCTTATTTGAGCCTTTAGTTACTTCTTGACTCTTACTTTTGCGGATGAGAGTATATTTTAGTAGTGGATGTATTAATGACCCTCCAGGTTATTTTTGTGTAAATGCCTTCTTCTCATCATTTATATCATTCCAATAGCGATCCCAAGTTATTTATGACTTTTTGGAAGTAATTGTTCGGTCACCTGGTTGTTAATTCGGGGTTTATGTTTGTTTCCATGTTTTTGAGCTTTTGAAACTTAAATAGTTGAGTTTGGTCAAAACATAAGTTAAACAACCTTGGAAATAGAATTCTGATGGTTTTATCAGCTTTTGAAAGATCATTTTAGGCTAGTAGCATGGTCAGATTAAGTCCCCAGGCTTTTGGTGCGAGTTTGATTCATTAGGCATTTCAGCCTTTAAGCTTTTGCGTAAGTTTGACCTTGCTCAACATTCTTGGTAAATGTGCTCGAATAAGAATTTCATCAGCACAGATAGCTCTAGAACATTAATATTGGTCCAAGAGGACCTTTAGTTTAGGTCCCAAGGCTTCGGGTGTGAGTTTGAGCACTTAGACGAGATGTTGAAAAGCTTATAGGCCTAGAGTTGACTTTGGTCAATATTTGGAGAATTCACTATTGTATAAAAGTTTTGTCAGCATCATTAGACCAAATAGAATGTTCCATTAATGTGGTCAGGCGAGTGTGAAGAGAGCTTTCTGAAACTCAAGACCTTATTGACTACTGCAATGATTCTTGACTTGCTAGTAGAAGGTCAAAATTTCATTATTTATTGTGATGTATTATATTCTTATTTAGGTGAAGTGTTATTGCAGGAGAAGAATGTAATCGCCTATGCTTCAAGGCAATTGAAGGTGCATGAATGTAATTGCCCCACTCATGATTTGAAGTTGGTTGCGGTTGTATTTGCATTGAAGCAGTGGAGATATTATCTATATGTGGTAAAGTGTGAAGTGTATACAAATCATCATAGTTTACAACATGTGTTCACTCAGAGAGACTTGAATTTGAGGTAGAGGAGGTGGATGGAATTGCTAAAGGACTATGATATCACTATTCTTTATCACCCGGGAAAAGATAATGTAGTGGTTGATGCCTTGAGCAGAAAAGCAGAAAGCATGGAAAGTTTAGTTCATTTGCAGCTTTTCAAACTTCCATTGTCTAGAGAGGTTCAAACTCTGGCTAATGATTTTATGAGGCTAGAAGTAACTAAGAAAGGAGAATTCTTGGCCTATGTTGAGGCAATATCTTATTTCCTTGACAAGATTAAAGAAAAGCAGTTTGATGTTGAGAGGCTAAGCCGAATTCGTGATATGGTCTTACAAGGAGAGGCCAAGGAGGCTGTGATCTATGAGGAAGGCATCTTAAGGATTAAGGGATGGGTATGTGTGCCCCGTATTGATAATTTGATTCAAACTATTCTTATAGAGGCTCACAGTTCGAGGTACTCTATACATCCTAGTACAACTAATATGTATCGCGATCTGAGACAACATTATTTGTGGAGTAGAATAAAGTGTGACATTGTTGATTTTGTTGCCCATTGTCCAAATAGTCAGCAGGTAAAATAAGAACACCAAAGGCCTATAGGGACACTTCAAAGAATGCCCATTCTTGAATAGAGTGGGAAAGGATTGCAATAGATTTTTTAGTTGGTCGTCCAAAGACATTGGGTAAGTTTGATTCGATATGGGTGATTATTGATAGGTTAACTAATTCTTCTCACTTTATTTCAGTCAAGGTGATTTATGATGCAGAGAAGTTAGCCAAACTCTATATGCACGAGATTGTTCGATTACATGGAGTTCTAATTTCTATCATATCAAATAGAGGTACATAATTTACTTCTAACTTTTAGAGGACCTTGCATGTTGAGTTAGGTACTATATTGGATCTTAGTACTACATTTCACTCTCAGACCGATGGGCAGTTTGAGAGGATAATTCAAGTGCTGGAGGATATGCTTCGTGCATGCGTGATAGATTTTGGTGGTCATTGGGATCAATTCCTGCCTTTCGCAGAGTTTTTGTACAATAACAGATATCACTCAAGTATTGATATGGCTCTGTTTGAGGAATTGTATGGAAGGATATATAGGTCTCCTAGTGGTTAGTTTGATTCATTTGAGGTAAAACCTTGAGGAACTGATCTTTTGAGGGAATCATTAGAGAAGGTGAAATTCATTCAAGAGAAGCTTTTAGCAGCTCAGAGTAGGCAAAAGGAGTATGCATACCAAAAGGTCAGGGACATAGAGTTTATGAAGGGAAATCAAGTGTTGTTAAAGGTGGGGTGTGGTGAGATTCGGTAAGTGAGGTAAGCTTAGTCTGAGGTATATTGGGTCGTTTGAATTTCTTAAGCATATTGGAGAGGTGGCCTATGAGTTAACTTTACCTCCAGGTTTGTTCGGGATACACCTAGTATTTTATGTGTCTATGCTGAAAAATAGCATGTTGAGGGAAACTATATTATTCACTGGGATTCAGTCTTACTTGATGAGAATTTGTCTTATGAGGAAGAGCCTGTAGCTATTCTTGATACGAAGGTCCGCAAGTTGAGGTCAAGAGAGATTGCATCTGTGAAGGTCCAGTGGAGGAATCCTCCTGTTGAGGAGTCCACTTGGAAGATTGAGGCTGATATGCGTGGAAGATATCCACATTTGTTAGTCGAGTCAGGTACCCTTTTCTATCCTCGCTCTTCTTTTGACTGTTCGAGGATGAACAGTGAGTAAATTGGTATCTGTTGTAATGATCCATTAGGTTGTGTTTAGTACTAGAGATTTTTATTTCATAAAAGACTCATCCCGTAAAATTTTAATGGATATTTTGGACTAATTCATAATTGTGGTTATTTAGTTGAGGGGTAACATTAGATAATTGATTTAATTAATGGGCTAAAGTGATAATTTATTTAATACCCTATACCATGTATTCCACATATTTATTAAAGTAATTTACTGGAATTAGTCACTTTTAATACTTAATTAATTTAGAAAAGAGAAAAAGAGAAAGAGAACTTACATTCGGTGGAGGTAGGAGAGCGACCAAACTGCCTTAGGTAAGCAAACTCAAATTTTGTTGTGTATATTTTTGTTGGGTGGAAACTTATTATTTTAATAATTAAGGTTGGAGAGGAAACTGAAATCTCAAAGTTCAGTAGCAGTAGCATTTTGGTTTAGGGTTTTGGGAGAAAAGGTCTTGAAGTTTATTAATTAATGATTATCGATTGGAGCAACAATTGAGAATGATTGGAACCTGATGTATCATTATTAAAAATTACAAATTATTTATATTAAATAGGTTGCAGGGAAGTTAAGGTCCTGGATGTTGTTGGACATGTGATTTCGGTTATGAGAATATGATTCAATTGTTTGATATGCTGAGATAGATAATTAAATATTACGTGGATTATATTATATAAATATCATTAGAGTTATGTTATTTGGAGGAGTTATGACTTAACCCTGGGCTTGAGGTTTAAGAAATTGGTCATTAAATTGGGTAAATTTTGGGTTTAGAATAGACACATAGTAATATGGGTGTCTACAGACCCGTTTGCTTACGAATATTGTACATTTGATAGATTGAAAATGTTCTGAGGCATTGAAGAAAGGAAAAGCATTGGTTAATTAGCTTGCTTGGCTTCGGTTGAGGTAGGTTATAGTTTTATTCTATATCATAGATAGACTCTTAATAGTGATTGATAGTCATTGAGTAATGTTTGAAGTTTACTATGCATTTAATTGTTGTGGTTTTGATGGTTGGTATGTTGTTGTGATTGGTCTAAAATCCCAAGACCGTGAAATTCATATCTTGAACTTTCCCTATAAAAAATGGTGTCTTGATAAAGAAGGCTTGATGAAATATTGTTAATGAAGTGGAATTTAATAATAAAGAATGATAAATTAATTATATTTGGATTGAGTGTCATGAGCCGACATGGTATATTTAGATCGGGTGTCATATTCTGGTACGGTATATTGGATTAGGTGTCCCATTCCGGCATGGTATATTTGGTTCGAGTGTTACGTTCTGGCACAGTAATATTAAAGGAAAATAAATTAAAATGACTTAATGCTACTCAATCTCTAATAACTCATTTCCCAAAAGAGTGTGATGTGGAAGCCTTAGTCCTCAAGTGTGATCTTGATATTGTTAACTGGTTATGTAATTGTTCATTGTTTTGTCATTCGATCTTGACCTTATTGGTTGCCACCTATTAAGTGCTATGGTTGATTTCCCTCTATTACTTTATGCATATTAATTTCTATTTTGAGTTGGCCGATGATACCTACTCAGTACATGTTATCCTATACTGACCCCTACTTGTATTTTTCTTTGTTGTATTTTGTGGAGTGAAGTGAGTGTTCCATCGATTTCGACTCGACCTCAACTCTAGCCAGTGTATAGTGCATTAGGTTCCAGGGTGAGCTATTTCTTCTAGCTCGTGTTGGATTCTCTCGAGCATGGCATACTGTCCTTAGTTTTCGGAAACATTAAGCTATTTATTTTTTCTGGTGTTTGATATCTTCAGGCTTAGTATTTTAGAATTAGATGTCCTTGAAGTGATGACTTTCAGGTTTTGGGAATTATATGTAATAGACCCTAGTGGATTGTTATTTCTTACTTCGTAATGTTAGGCTTTTGCATTATTGTAGTACTCCATAAGTTGAATCACTTACATAAGTTGGGGTTTGTAGCGTTGGTTCTCCCACCTAGGAGGATAAGTGTGGGTGCCACTCATGACCCATTTTTGGTCGTGACAAGATTAAACTTTGTATTACTTCTTAGAGTCATTTTTCCTAAAACTTACACACATTAATAAATTATTTATATTATTCATCTCTTCATATCCGTTAGTATGAATTTCTAGTTTAATATTTTTTCTATATTCTTTTAGATTTATTAAGAAGTCTGGGCTAATAAAAAATATTTTTCCATTATTAGTCATGTTTACTTCTGTTAAATCAATTATAGACTTCTTTAGATTTGACCATCTATCTTCATATAATACTATCAAAACTTTAGATAGTAAATTCTTTTTAATTTGACCTTTAATTTCTATAACTACTAACCCCATATGCCCAGTATAATCCTTGTAAATCTTTTTTAATGTCTAAATATGTCTCTGTATTAGTTAATGGTTTTCTCATTCAATGGTAGGTTTCCCAAAAACTTCTTGCTCTAATATTAATAATAAAATAATTTAAATACAAAGTGATTCAACATGTTTTTTAATCAAATATATTATAAACCTTACTCAATACTCCCTCTGTCGTTTAGTCTAGCCATGTTTTTATCCTTAAGATTGTTAAATTTTATCCTAAATTTCCCCATTATTATTTTTATTTATTTATTTTTTAATTAACTTACCTTGTTCATCTCTCTCTCTTAACCTACGTTCTTAACAACTTCTTATTTAACCACACCTCAAATATGTGTCTAGAAACAAACATGTCCTTTGTTAATTAGGTAGACTTTCAAGGCCAGAGTTCCTAGGAATTTACAGGTTAATCCATCATTGTTATTAACAAGTTAAGAGGTTAACCATGTACTAAAGGTAAAATATAAAAAAACAAAAATTAGTAATTTACACATATGAAAGTATAAACATATTTATAGGGGGAAATTAGGGCATAAAACATCATAAAGACTTACATGATTCAATCGAGAGAGGTTTCCCTTTCGGGATGCCCCGAAGAACTTGCAAAAACTTATAATTTATTAAAACACATTTATTATTATATAATCTTGATTACACACCAAGGGTAGTTGGTTTTTGGAGAGGATTATTTAACATTAGAAGGAAATATATTGTGGGTTGAAAATTGTAGGTTGGTTGTTTCTCTCTAAGTTCTACTTTTCTTTTTCACACAACTATATCTTATATAGGCATAAGAGAAACAAACTAATGGTCTTAAACAAACAACATGGCCAAAAGACACATGGCTGACAAAATAAGATAAGATTGTTTAATAATGCAAGTCGGGTGCGTAATGGGCCTCATCATCAAATGCATTATTAACATCTTTCTTTTGATTGAAAGATGCATGCATAAACAGTTTTTCCCTTTTGGAGGGTAGTGTTAAAGTAAACACACTTACAAGACAAATGTTGGCATACCCACATGACACACCATTATTTACATAGTACTTGGTAGTAATTCTGCCACGTAATCCATCTTATCTTCTTATCTTGTTGTCTGATTCTCCACCATTCATTCTTGGTTCATCATTTCTGAATTGTATCTCGTCTGTTTAGGTATCAAGTTATGTAATGCAATAGAATCAGAACTCATTTCTGAATCATCGTCTTCACTATGGTCTTGAGCATCTTGATAATAGGAAGTCTTCGTAATGATCATCTTCTCCTAAAATTAGAGTTATGTTTGGACTATTAACACTGTCTGTGTTTGGTACCACTCTGTTTGTGCTAGGACTTGGGCTGTCTTTACTAATAACATGTTTATCTTGTCCTTGGTTTGAAAAAATTGTTCTAATGTATGTTATATCATGGATCTTATTTTTTCATATTTTTCTTTTTTGAAACTATAGCTTTTTTTGAAATATCTTTGTGATTAAATGATCTGTGTAATCGTCTTCTTGATGAAGAACATCCTTCATCTTCACTTTTTGGCAAAGTGACAGCTATTAACGGATTTGCTAAGTCCATACTAGCTACAATTTGACCCGAACTAGCTGTATCTTCATCCGATATAGTGGATTTCTTAGCATTTAATGGGGGATGCACACCCTTCTCATCCATTTTTTGCTGAGATGGAAAGCTCGATTCTAGAGTTTGAGTACTAGCATCAGTTTGAGAGACGAACTTGCTCTTGAGTGTCTTTACTTGTTCTATTAGTTTTTCTTTCTCTCGAAGGAGGACTTCATTTTTAGCATTAAGTCTTTTGAAAGACTCGGTCATAGATGAACAGTGATCACAAAATATTATTTTGTCTCTGTCTTTTTGGATATTGTATTGGGGAATTTGGTTTGGGCTTTGTTTGAGGGCTGGTGAGATATAATAATTTAGCCCAAGGATTCCTCTAGCGTAATCTAAAATTTAATTAAAATTATTAAAACCTTTAAAAAGTGAGTTTTTTTATCCCATTTATAGAGTCTACTACTTTAATCCATGTCTGAAAAATACCATTATTTTTTCCATGTATGACCACATAATATTTAAACTTATTTTCTTTGCTTTTGTCTGAAAAATATTAGCATAGTGCATTTATTGCAGTAATAAAATATTTAGTATATTTTTTATTATATGCCATTCATTAATTATCTACTAAGCATTTCTGAGATTTATTTAAGATACAATCTGGTAATATTTTAAATGACAAGTTACATTGAGGATAAGAGATTAAATTGTATTTACCAAAATAAATATGTTCCATCATTTCTACTTAACTCTGTGGTCTAAATTTTATTGTAATGACCCTGAAGGTCCTTTTTAAAATTTTGTAAAATGACCATTTTACCCCTCTCTTTAGTTGCCCTGAGTCGTTTCTGATTGGTACCGAGTGTTGATTTTTAGAAAATTCTATGAAAAGTTAAGTATTTGAAAATTTTGAGATTTCACAAGCTTTAAGTGTTCAAAAGTAGTATTTGAGGCCAATCGGAGATACGGGTCTTGAATTGGAATTCTATCGATTCCAACAGCTCCGGAATGTCAAAATTGGCCTAGGAAAGTTTATGGAATCACTTTTGGAGTTGTAACCAAGATTTGAGGTATTGAGTTGAGAATTTGAGGAATTTTAGGCCAAGATTTGACTTTGGTAAACTTTTGGAATTTCGATGCTCAGTCCGATGAATCCGTTGGATTAGGGGGATTGCTTTTGGCCTAGAAAAATTGCTGGCTAAATTTTTAGAGGTCCCGAGCCCATTTTTGTATTTTGAATGCCTAAGTTGATTTAGTTGCGACTTTTCGAGTTCTGTATCAAGGAGACCTCGAATTTGAATTATGATGGTTCCATCAGGTCCGAAATGGCCAAATTAGGCTAGTAGCATAGTTGGCATGACTATCAAGGAAATCGATAAGAGTTTGGGGCCATTTGACGCTTTTGACTTTGAAAGTTAGCCTATGGTTGACTTTGGTCAACATTCTTGAAAAATGCACTCAAATGAAAATTCTGACAGTGCAGTTAGTTTTAGAATGTCGATTTTGGTCTTAAATGACCCTTTGTTCTCTTTTTGAGGCTTTCGATCTAATCTCGAGGCCCATTGTGGAATGTGGCTTAAAATGATAATTGGGTGTGAGACCTACTTTTTATTAAAATGATCTCGTATGGAATTCTAAATGCACCATTGAGTCCGTAATGTCGAATTTAGTGGAGTAGCATACAAGGTTTGTTTTTATCGAGTTCCGAACGAATCCCAAGCACCCCGTCGGAAATTTTAGACTTTTCCAAAATCTATGTTGCAGAAAATCTGGTGCAACCGGCCCTTTTTTGGGTTTTTGTCTCAACTTTAAAACCCTTTATCTTGGGATATAGAGCTCCAAATTGGGTGATTCAAAAGGAAAATTTGTGATATTTTTCAAGGAAAATGCATTGGAAAGATAGGAAACTGATTTGGGGCATTCGATTGAGGTCAAATCTTGATTCTAGTAGCTGTGATGTCCATTTTTGGAGTTAATTTTTGAATAACTTTGAGAATTTATTTCTTTGCCTATATAAACCCAATTTTGGCAATTCAAGGGTCTAAATTTAAGACATTTTCTTAAGGAATCTTGTGGTGAGCTCAGAAATGTGATAAGAGGCTTCGGGTGAGATAAGAAATTGATTTTTGCTATTACCATAGTTATTTTTGGAGTTTAATTTTATTGAAATTGTGGAGGTTGTAACTGGTCAATTGAAATCTGTTTTTAGTGATATTTGAGGCTAGATTATGTGTTTTTTGCAAGGAACATCATGGTGTAATTTTTTTGGATAGGGAGCGTCTCATTTTTTTAGATTTTGCTAATCAACAAGCTGTCAATTTTGCCCTTTTATTCGAATTCGACGAATTATGGTTGCATGCTAGTCCCACGTAGTTTTCCACCGTGAATTATGTTATACTGTTGATTTTTGAGCGTGGGGTGACATTTAGAACCTATTTTTGGGCTCAAATCTAGAATTTTGGATGGGGGTCCCACTTTTCCCATTTTAGACCCTAAAATTGGTTTGTCTCTGAAAATTATAAACGTAGTGTCTAAACGATCGTAAAGATGTTGTGATTCTATTTTTGACAGCGTGGCAACATTTTGAGGCCGTTCGAATGGAAAAAGCTCTGGCACAGTGATTTGGAGATTACAAGTTTAGCCTACAGGTAGGCTATCGTTTACATTTCTTTAGATTGAGCTGGAATGTGTAAAAACATATTTAAATAGTTGGAATTTGGGTTGGGTAGTTTAATTGTATCTCTTAGGTGTAAGAAATCATGTTTTAAGCTTTTTAACAGATTTTTCAAGTATTTGGAAGCATGTGTCTTGTCGTTATTTGTTAGTATTGTAAGCAGAGTTGAATGAGCGTGTTTTTGATACTATGTAGTATGTTGGCCTTAGTATAGGATGTAAAATTACTTTAGATGCCTCGGCGTCGCTACGATGGACTTAGTTTCTTGTAGAATGGTATAGTGGGCTAGTGCCTCGTAACTTTGCCTTAGCTAGGCGATAATCTTTCTCTTAAGAACACCCTCATCCATCACACGGCATAGTCATAGATTTCTAGATACGTTGTCAATACTAGATTTCTTGATCATTTAGTTTGGCTCCAGTTTAAGTTTTGGCGGCATATGAGTTGACACATTTGGGAGGAGATTCTCGGTACTGTTGCTGTCTAGTTGTAAAGGAGAATATTTGGTATAAGGTAATGAATTGTCTATGAGCATCTGGGTACCCAGTCCCGACCTCCATTCTAAATTATCAGAGAGCATCCGGGTACCCAGCCTCGGCCTCTATCGGCTTGCTAGTATGACGAGCATCCAGGTACCCAGTCCTGGCCTCGATCATATCAATGTGTTATGGAGAGCATTCGGGTACCCAATCCTAGCCCAACTGCACCAATGTATTATATAAAGAATTCGGGTACCCAATCCCAGACTTGGCCATGTTGGATATTCGAGCAAGCATCTGGGTCATAATCCCGACCTCGACCTCTAAGGTACCCCTAGTTTGTTGACTCTAGGAGATTCTACATTTGGAAATGATACAGTTGTTCGGTTCCTGACCTCACAGATTCTTGGTTTCTAGCCTTGGTCGTTGTAGGTATTCTATGTACTCAGCGGGCTTATGGGGGTTCGTTCTAGTTTTATTTAACTTGCGCACGAGTGTCCTAGCTTGGCTTATGGGGCCAGTTGGGTATAGCTAGCTGTAACCCTCATAGATAGTACTCTTTTCAATTTAGATATTTATGTTGATTCCTATTTAGGCTTATTCCTATTTTTCATATTGTTTTTATCTTTTATGCTCAGTCGTCCTATGATGCCTACTGGGTACCTGTTATCTTAGTACTTATACTACACTCTGTATCTACTTTCGTAATGCAAGACCAAGTAGAAGCTACCACCGTGGATAGATCGAGCCTATTGTAGTTAGCTTCAGAGACTAGGGTGAGCACTTGACATTTTTGGATCATTTTTGTCTCCTTCAGTATGGATGACCCATCTTTTGCCTGATGAGACTATCCAGTTGTTGTATATACTTTTAGTCCACTTTCAGAACTTGTACTCGTCTTTTATTTTGTAGCAGCTCTCTACTTGTTACTTGGGATCTTTAGTTGTTTATATCATGTTTTGGTTTACTTCTGCTTATTCTTTCTTCTTATCTTTATAATTCGTCACTCTTGTTTAGTTTCTTCCCTTAAACCCATTACTCAAAGATCTGGGTTGACGGGTTGGCTTACCAACTAGTGAGTTATAGTAGGTGCCATCTTGACCTGAGGAATTGGGTCATGACAAGTTGTCATTATTTATTAGTAATTTAAGGAGAGTTGAATGAACATGTTATTGATACTATGGAGTATGTTAGCCTTAGTATAGGATGTAAACTTGCTTTAGATATGAAATGGTATAGTGGGCTAGTGTCTGGTAGTTTGGCCTAAGCTAGATGATACCCTTGCTCTTAAGAACACCCTCATCCATCACTCGACATAGTCATAGCTTTCCAGATACGTCGGCAATACTAGATTTTCAGAACTTTTTGAGAAGGGGCAATTTGGGAACTTACCCAAATTATATATGTATCAACCTAGTCCATTTTGGGATCACAATTTTTAGCCCCACTCTCTCTCTAGAAAAGCCCTAGAAATCCCTCTCTCTTCTTCTTCTTCTTTTTCTCCATTTTCAACAAGAAGAGTTCCAAGAGCATCAAGATTCGAGTTCTCCATTGAAAACCCAACACCAAGGTTTTCTTCAAGTCTTCACTAAGGTATGTAAGGCTAACCTAAAATATGGATTGAGTTCTTCCATATGCCCATAGATGTGTTGGTTAGGAGTTGTGAAAGAGTTGCACCTTCTAGGAAGGTTTTCTTGAACGTTTTCCCTAAACTATGGAATATTTTAGATACTAATGGTTGATTTATGATTTTAATGACTTGAGTTACTAAATAGTTATTTTTCATATTATTGACTACAAATGTATCCTTGTATATAGATTTATAAGTATTGACGATATTCTTGAGTTAAGTTTTGTTGAGAGTATGGATTCATTTTTCATTCACATGAACCCAAGATGAGATTTCTTGTCATAAATGTCTTGAAGTTGAGATGGATAGTTGTGTGTATATATGTATTGATTCGAATGAAAAGAATGAATTTGATAATTAAGAATGTCCCCTTGTTTCTATAACTTGAACATAGGACTAAAATGAAGATTCTGGAGTAGATGTTTGGATAATGATGTGATGATAATATTTGATGATGGTGTGAGTGATGATGTGAATGGTGCTTATTTAATATGTGTAGAATGATTGATGAAGAGGTTATGTTGATGAGGAGGTTATGTGATGAAGTGAATTGGAGTCTAATGTGATTATATGATATGTGAATTGCATATTTTGGTCGATTGGAGTCTTATGAGTATTTTTAAAATAAAGGATCTTTTGAGAAGGAGTTTTAAATACATGATTTGTGAGAATTTTTGCATAAACTATTTATACACTATTTTGAGTTTAAGAAATGATTATTTTCATCTATGATTTAAAAAGAGTTTAAGTATGAGTTGAGTTTGAGAAGTCTTTTAATTATTTTTGAACATGAGTATTTTTAGTATAAATGATTTGAGCATTTTTACATAAAAAGTTCTATTTTGAGATTGTATAAATTTTAAAGAGAAGAGTTTGATGAGTTGAGATAAGTCTATTTGAAAGAAGGTCCAAGGAGGCCAGATTTGATTGAGTTGATTTGAAGGAGTCCAATGAGGCTAAATGAGTATTTTGAGTATGTTACTCACTTGATAGATATGAGCATATTGAGTCTTGGGAGGAGTATCGAGCACCGAATTGGGCAAGAATAAAGTCCATACTCAAACCCAATAACTACATCGCCAAACGTAGAAGGGGATTGAACCGTTAAAGTCGGATGCTTCCCTTAAAATGTTTGTCCTAACAATATAGGACTTGTTTGGATTGGATCCATGATTGGTTGATGCGTTCATACCCTGGCAAGGTATAAACGGACGCAGCTACAACGTTGGCTTTTTGTACTATCACTCGCTCATATGGTGATGGTTGCCGGTTAGAGAAACTCCCAATTGAATGGATTGTGCTTGATCTGATTAGTTTGATTGTGATTGCAGATGACTGAGTTGAATTGTAAAACATTACATAATTTAATTTGCATATTTATTGAGTTGAGCCCTTTGAGTTGGTTGTTGAGTTGATTGTTGAGTTGATTGTATATGATCGGATTGGATTAGATAAATTATGATTTGATAGTCTACGATTTGACTGGATTGGATTAGATGATATTTTAATTGGGTTGAATGGAAGGATATATGATTGGATTGGATCGGACCGTATATGATCGAGTTGAACCGATTATATACGATTGGATTGAATCAGATGATATATTATTTAATTGAACTGTATTGTGTATGATTGGATTGGATTGTATGATGTGTGATTGGTTTTTGTCTAGAAACATATTCTTATTTTAGACTTATGACGTCTTATGTGAGTCTCTCCTACCTTTCTGATTCAAGATAGTTGACCCGATATTATTCTTTCTTGAGGTATGTTTCATTCTGCCATATTACATACTCATACATTCCACGTACTGACATCCATTTGGACCTGCATCATTTTATGATGCAGAGACAGGTTTAAGAGATCGTCAATAGGAGCATCACTGGGGATTTATTCACACTCAGCGTATTGGTGAGTCCTCCCCTACTTTCAGAGGACACCACTTATGTAATCTTGCATCGAGTTAGCCCTTTCCATTTTTATTTGAGGTAGCCATGAACTTGTCATTGGAACCAATTAGATAATAGTGATAGAGGCTTCATAGACTAGATAGTGATGGGTCGATTGAGTACTTCTATCCTTGAGTTATTCTTGTCAAACTATTTTTAATGACAAATATTTTAGTTGATCTATTGGCCCATGGCCTTTATTCTTTGAGTTGGATGGGTGATTTGAGTTGCCCGCTAAATTATTCTTTATTTTTAAACTTTCCGCTGAATGAATGAATGAACGGATGTATGATCAGGCTTTGTGGTTCGCTTGGGAGCCAGAAATGGTTTCTAAGTGCCGGTTACGTCTAGGGTAACCTCCCAGGGCGTGACAAACATGGTATTAGAGCACAGAGTTCAAGAGTCCTAGGGAGTCTATGAAGCCGTGTTTAGTAGAGGCTTGCTTATGGGTGTGTTGTGCACCACACTTATAATCAGGAAGCTATAGGACATTAAGAATTGTTTCCATTCTTTCATATTCTAGATTCGTGCGATAGAGTTTAACTCTAGAAAAGTTTCCTTCTAATTCATGCGTTGCTCATATCCATTCGACTACCCCTCATAATCAAGGTAGTTGAAACAGTAAGTATGAGATTCTTGTCGATGAGTTAAGATAAGGTCTTGAGGAAGTGAAGAGACTGCACAAGGCTTGAGAGGAGCCGATTGTTGTGCTTAACTCTATTGATCTGGGAAGATGTATTCTCATTCATATGGATCGTGCATTAAGTCAGAGCGAGATGTATCCTAGAATTTTGTCCCTACATCTTGATTCGAATGTTACCTTCGAGGGGGAAGTTGCGTGTCTGAGTGATAAGTATTACCATCCAATGAAATATGATCCGAGGCAGGGAGAGCTATGGTTGAGATGATGGTTGTAGAATTAGAAAGAGAGAATTAGAGTAGTAGAACTCAAATAGTGAGAATGGTGGTTGATTGAGACTTGTAGCTAGGGTAGAGTATTTATAAGGTGAGTAACAGGGTGTAGTGAATGATTATGATAGTGCTAGTTTAAGGTCTAATTCAGTAGGCTTGACATGACATATGCAAGATATTAGGATATTAACTCATGAGGAGTATGTGTCATAGAAAGAGGGGTATGTGACCCTCAAATGTAAGTACTGAGTTGAGGCTAAGTCATTTGGTGAGAAGAGGCTTAAGATATGTATATGAAATAGTATAGAGTTATATGAGGTTCTAAAATTGTGAGTTGCTTTGAGTGACTAGTTAGTATCCTTTAGTTGATGCCTTTAAGCTAAGGGGGAGATAATGGGGTAATGAGCCAAAGTAAGTCTTGAGCTTTCGATAGTGATAAGTTGGCCAAGATGATAGTAGACGGAGTTGAGCAAGAATAGATGAGGGAGAGTGAGTGCTTCCCGATTGTGATAGTTGTGTTGTACTTATCTAGTCGAGAATAAATGTGTGGAGGAGGAGCGAGATGAGAACTTATGATGAGCAATAGATAGGTAAGATTATGTTATTGTGTCTCCAGGAAAGAGCTCATACAATGATGAGGGTATAAGTGTTAGAGTAAGCATGACAACTCTTAGATGTGAGTGAGGTAGTTAGAGTGATAAGCTTGATTGTATGGTTGTCACTGTGAGAGTGATGGTAGTAGGCTAATGATAGCATTTGGGGGAAATATTGGAGGTACTTGAAGGGTGCTATGAGGCTTGGAAAGGAGGGGAAGTTTGGGCACCGATATATTGGCCTCATGAAATCGTGAAAAGGATCAGGAATGTCGCTCATGAATTAGAGTTCGACGGTTGAGGATGTAGATGTTTGAATGATTCGGTTGGTAGAGTTTCGATGTTCTATTCGTGCCTAATGATAAGGATGTTAAAGGAGATGTCCCTACTCTTGACTTAAATTGATTTGTTATTTTTGAGCGGGGGTAGTTGATTTTCCAAACTTCTCGATTGGTTGATTTGTTGATGTGATTGAGTCACGATTGTTATTCATTCCTCGAGTCCATCTTTGCTTTATCTTTATTCGAGGACGAATGATCCCAAGGGGGAGATAATGTAACACCCCTCAAAAATTTTCCCTAAGATTCGGACCCTTCTTGTAGACGGGTAGGGTCAAACTCGAGTATTAAGAAGCGTATGCATGAGCTAGGATGAGTCCCAGAGAAATTTAAGGATGTTGGAGGTGATGTGGGGTCACAAGGGGGCCCCTAGGAACAAATTAAATCCAAAAGATTCATCGTGGCTAAGTTTGAGGAGGAGTTCGCATAAGGGGTTGACTTCTAACGACCCTATCTTTTGAAAGACGACAATCTGGGTGGCCCACAACCCATCAAATTAAAGGTCGTCGAGTCTTCTTTTCAACGCCACCAAGAATGTAACTTTTGGAGTTTGGAGTCAAAGGATATATTGATCCTGAGAAAAACTAGCACAGCAGGGATTTTCAGGCTTGGGGTTCAACTACTGAAAATCTGGGCTTGGCGCCGCAGTGGTGCAACACGCCACTATTGTGCCAGGAACAAGCCTCAGTAGTTTGGCCCCTGGCGCGGCGCGCCACTACGAGGTGTGTAGGGTTTTCAAGCTAATTTCTAGAAACCAGAAAGTTTTGGCCTTGGCGCTATAAGGACGCGATGCGCCACTATCGCTCCAAAAACATGCCACAGAAATTTGGTCCTTGGCACGGCGCTCCACTAAAAGTTGTGCAGGTTTTTAGGCGTAATCGGCCTGGCGCTGCACTGGCGCGACAGGAGCATTTTAGCCTATTTTCAGAACTTTTTGAGAAGGGGCAATTTGGGAACTTACCCAAATTATATATGTATCAACCTAGTCCATTTTGGGATCACAATTGTTAGCCCCACTCTCTCTCTAGAAAAGCCTTAGAAATCCCTCTCTCTTCTTCTTCTTCTTCTTCTCCATTTCCAACAAGAAGAGTTCCAAGAGCATCAAGATTCGAGTTCTCCATTGAAGACCCAACACCAAGGTTTTCTTCAAGTCTTCACTAAGGTACGTAAGGCTAACCTAAAATATGGATTTAGTTCTTCCATATGCCCATAGATGTGTTGGTTAGGAGTTGTGAAAGAGTTGCACCTTCTAGGAAGGTTTCCTTGAAAAATTTCCCTAAACTATGGAATGTTTTTAGACACTAATGGTTGATTTATGATTTTAATGACTTGAGTTACTAAATAGTTATTTTTCATATTATTGACTACAAATATATCCTTGTATATAGATTTATAGGTATTAACGATATTCTTGAGTTGAGTTTTGTTGAGAGTATGGATTCATGTTTCATTCACATGAACCCAAGATGAGATTTCTTGTCATAAATGTCTTGAGGTTGATATGGATAGTTGTGTGTATATATGTATTGATTGAAATGAAAAGAATAAATTGGATAGTCAAGAATGTCCCCTAGTTTCTATAATTTGAACATGGGACTAAAATGAAGATTATGGAGTTGATATTTGGATAATGATGTGATGATAATATTTGATGATGGTGTGAGTAATGATGTAAATGGTGCTTATTTAATATGTGTAGAATGATTGATGAAGAGGTTATGTTGATGAGGAGGTTATGTGATGAAGTGAATTGGAGTCTAATGTGATTATGAGATATGTGAATTGCATATTTTGAGTCGATTGGAGTCTTATGAATATTTTTAAAATAAAGGATCTTTTGAGAAGGAGTTTTAAATACATGATTTATGAGAATTTTTGCATAAACTATTTATATACTATTTTGAGTTTAAGAAATGATTATTTTCATCTATGATTTAAAAAGAGTTTAAGCATGAGTTGAGTTTGAGAAGTCTTTCAATTATTTTTGAACATGAGTATTTTTAGTATAAATGATTTGAGCATTTTTATATAAAAAGGTCTATTTTGAGATTGTATAAATTTTAAAGAGAAGAGTTTGATGAGTTGAGATAAGTCTATTTGAAAGAAGGTCCAAGGAGGCCAGATTTGATTGAGTTGATTTGAAGGAGTCCAATGAGGCTAAATGAGTATTTTGAGTATGTTACTCACTTGATAGATATGAGTATATTGAGTCTTGAGAGGAGTATCGAGCACCGAATTGGGTAAGAATAAAGTCCATACTCAAACCCAATAACTACATCGCCAAACGTAGAAGTGGATTGAACCGTTAAAGTCGGATGCTTCCCTTAAAATGTTTGTCCTAACAATATAGGACTTGTTTGGATTGGATCCATGATTGGTTGATGCGTTCATACCCTGGCAAGGTATAAACGGATGCGGCAACAACGTTGGCTTTTTGTACTATCACTCGCTCATATGGTGATGGTTGCCGGTTAGAGAAACTCCCAATTGAATGGATTGTGCTTGATCTGATTAGTTTGATTGTGATTTCAGATGATTGAGTTGAATTGTAAAACATTACATAATTTAATTTTCATATTTATTGAGTTGAGCCCTTTGAGTTGGTTGTTGAGTTGATTGTATATGATCGGATTGGATTAGATGAATTATGATTTGATAGTCTACGATTGGATTGGATTGGATTAGATGATATGTTGATTGGGTTGAATGAAAGGATATATGATTGGATTGGATCGGACCGTATATGACCGGGTTGAACCGATTGTATACGATTGGATTGAATCGGATGATATATGAATTGATTGAACTGTATTGTGTATTATTGGATTGGATTGTATGATGTGTGATTAGTTTTTATCTAGAAATGTATTCTTACTTTAGACTTATGACGTCTTATGTGAGTCTCTCCTACCTTTCTGATTCAAGATAGTTGACTCGATGTTATTCTTCCTTGAGGTATGTTTCACTCTGCCATATTACATACTTGTACATTCCATGTACTGACGTCCACTTGGAAATGCATCATTTCATGATGCAGAGACAGGTTTAAGAGATCGTCAATTAGAGCATTATTGGGGATCTATTCACACTCAGCGTATTGGTGAGTCCTCCCCTACTTTCGGAGGACACTGCTTATGTAATCTTGCATCGATTTTGCCCTTTCTATTTTTACTTACAGTAGCCATGAACTTGTCATTGGCACCAATTAGATAGTAGTAATAGAGGCTTCATATACTAGATAGTGATGGGTCGATTGAGTACTTCTATCCTTGAGTTATTCTTGTCAAACTATTTTTAATGACAAATATTTTAGTTGATCTGTTGGCCCATAGCCTTTATTCTTTGAGTTGGATGGGTGATTTGAGTTTCCCGCTAAATTATTTTTTATTTTTAAACTTTCCGCTAAATGAATGAATGAACGGATGTGTGATCAGGCTATGTGGTTCGCTTGGGAGCCAGAAATGGTTTCTGAGTGCCGGTTACGTCTAGGGTACCCTCTCGGGGTGTGACATGAATTATCTATGAGCATTTTGGTATAGTCTCGACCTCCATTCTAAATTATCGAACAACATCCAGGTACCTAGCCCCGGCCTCTGCCGGCTTGCTAGTATGACAAACATTCGGGTACCCAGTCTTGGCCTTGATCATATTGATGTGTTATGGAGCAAATTTGTGTACCCAATCCCAGGCTCGACCGCACCAATGTACTATGGGAAGCATTCGGGTACCCAGTCCCAGCCTTGGACATGTTGGACATTTGGGCGAGCATCTGGGTCCCAATCCCGGCCTTGACCCCTAAGGCACCCCTAGTTCGTTGACTTTTGGAGATTCTGGGTTGGAAATGATACAGTTCTTCAGTTCCTGACCTCACAGATTCTTGGTTCCTAGCCTTAGTAGTTGTAGCTATTTTGTGTACTCGGCAGGCTTATGGGGATTCATCTGGGTTTTTATTTAACTTGCACACGAGTATCCCTGTTGGGCTTATAGGGACCCAGTTGGGTATAGTTAGTTGTAGCCCTCGTAGATAGTACTCTTTTCACTTTAGATGCTTATGTTGATTTCTATTTAGGCTTATTTCTATTTTTCATATTGTTTTCACCTTTTCTACTCAGTCGGCCTATGATGCCTATTGGGTACCTGTTGTCTTGGTACTTTTACTACACTCTGCATCTAATTTTGTGATGTAGGACCGATCACCAGCTACCTCCATAGATAGATCGAGCCTGTTGCAGTCAGCTTCAGAGACTAGGGTTAGCACTTGGCATTTTTGGATCCTTTTTTTCTTCTTCGGTATGGATGGCCCTTCTTTTGCCTTTTGAGACTATCCAGTTGTTGTATAAACTTTTGGTCCACTTTCGGGACTTGTACTCTTCTTTTATTTTTTAGTAGCTCTGTACTTGTGACTTCTAGATCTGAGAGGGATATTTAGTTGTTTATATCATGTTGTGGTTTACTTCCGCGTATTCTTTTTGCTTATCTTTTTAATTCACCACTCTTGTTTAGTTTCTGCCCTCAAACCATTACTTGAAGTTTTGGGTTGACGGGTTGGCTTACCTACTGGTGGGTTATAGTAGGTGCCATCATGATTTGAGGAATTAGGTCGTGATATTTATATTATCTAATAATGTCTGGGGCTATGCCCCTGCCTTTGTCTGCTGGCAGTTGGCCAGTTGATCTTATGCTGAAACAGATGTTACGTTAATTAGTTTTTTAATTTGTAAACAACTTAATTGGTTTGCTAAATCATTATCTTTTCCTTTTACCTATTCAAAAAGAATATTTTTATATATAGATATGACATTTATGAAATTAAGTCATCGTCTCTTGCTGCTAGCTTTATCAGTTATTATTTTTGTGAAACGTAACTATGGTCTTGCAGTCCGTTCTTACTAATACTTCCTTTTTATTTAATATATATAATTTTAAACTATTTTGTCCATATATTATTGCCAATTCTTCTGCATCTATACTACTCATATTTCCTTTTTCTTTGTATTGTCCACTTTGATAGGCACAAATCTTTTTTTCATTTCTATGGGTATATTTATTAGGTCTAGCCTTTAAAATATCTCCCCATCCTACTTTATTTCTATCTGTTTGAACAATTAAATAATCAGATTCTAATGGTATCTTTAAATCTAGTATATTTTGCCCCTTACTTCCTGTTTTCGCATACACAAGGGTCCTATTATTTTTCCTAGATCTTGAACAAAATTCCTTGCATAATTGGCATGGCCTAAAAAATTTTGTAAATCTTTTGAATCATCAAACTTATTTGGCGTATCTAATACCTTTTTTTGCTTTGTGTGGTTGAAGTTTTATTTTTCTATGTCCTAAAGTTACTCCTAAGAAGTTTATATGTGTTTTACATAGATCCATCTTATTTTTGCTAATTATTATTGCATATTTAACAAATAATCTAAAAATTATTTGTAAATGTCCTAAATATTCTTGAATATCTCGACAAAATATCATCTATGTAATTTTGTTTTTAATCAAATATGTTGTAAATTCTACTCAATACTCCCTCTCTCCTTTAGTCTTACCGTATGTTTATCCTTAAGATTGTTAAATTTTATCCTAGATTTCTCCATTTTTATTTTTATTTTTTTTGTTAACTTACCCTGTTCATCTCTCTTTTAACATATGTTCTTAACAACTTCTTCTTTAACCACACCCCGAATATGTGTCTAGCAACAAACATGTCCTTTGTTAATTAGGCGGACTTTAAAGGCCAGAGTTCCTAGGAATTTATAGGTTAATGCATCTATGTTATTTAGAAGTTATGAGGTTAACCATGTACTAAGGATAAAACATAACAAAACAAAAATTTAGTAATTTACACATATGAAAGTATAAACATATTTTTGGGGGGAAATTAGAACATAAAACATCATAAAACCCCACGGTAGGCGCCAATAATAAAATGATTTAAATACAAATTGATTAAAGATGTTTTTAATCAAATAAGTTGTAAATCCTACTCTGTTGTTTAGTCTTACTATGTTTTTATCCTTAAGATTGTTAAATTTTATCGTAAATTTCCCCGTTTTGATTTTTTTATTTTTTTATTAACTTACCCTATTCATCTCGGTCTCTTAACCTATGTTCTTAACAACTTCTTATTTAACCACACCCTGAATATGTGTCTGGCAACAAACATGTCCTTTGTTAATTAGGCGGACTTTTAAGGCCAGAGTTCCTATGGATTTATAGGTTAATTCATCGTTGTTATTAAGAAGTTAAGAGGTTAACCATGTACTAAGGATAAAACATAAAAAATAGATATTTAGTAATTTACACATATGAAAGTATAAACATATTTTTAGGAGGAAATTAGGGCATAAAACATCATAAAGACTTACATGATTCAACCGAGAGAGGTTTTCCTTTCAGGAACCCCCGAAGAACTTGAAAAAACTTGAAATTTATTAAAACACACTTATTATTATATAAGCTTGATTACACACTAATGGTAGTTTTTTTTTGGAGAGGAGTATTTAACATTAGAACGGAATATGCTGTGAGTTGAAAGTTATAGGTTGTTGTTTCTCTCTAAGTTGTTCCTTTCTTCTACTCACAACTATCCCTTATATAGACACAAGAAGAAAGAAACTAATGGACTTAAACAAGCAACGTGGCCAAAAAACAATTGGCCGACAAACTAGGATAAGATTCCTTAATAATGCAAGTCGGGCGCACAATGGGCCCATCGTCACATACATTATTAAATCTTTACCTTTGACTTACAAACACGTGCTTAAATAGATTTTCCTTTTTTGGAGGGTAGTGATAAAATAATCACATTTACAAGACAAATGTGGGCATACCCACATGACACACCATTATTTACATAGTACTTGGTAGTAATTCTGCCACGTAATCCATCTTATCTTCTTATCTTGTTGTCTAATTCTCCACCATTCATTCTTGGTTCATCATTTCTGAATTGTATCTCGTCTGTTAAGGTATCAAGTTATGTAACGCAATTGAATCAGAACTTATTTCTGAATCACCGTCTTCATTATGGTCTTGAGCATCTTGATAATAGGAATAGTCTCCATAATGATCATCTTCTCCTAAATTAGAGTTATGTTTGGACTATTAACATTGTCTGTGTTTGGTACCACTCTGTTTGTTCTAGGACTTGGACTGTCTTTACTAATAACATGTTTATATTGTCCTTGGTTTGAAAAAATTGTTCTAATGTCTGTTTTATTGTGGATCTTATTTTTTCATTTTTTTTCCTTTTTGAAATTATAGTCTTTCTTGAAATGTCTTTTTGATTAAATGATTTGAGTAATTGTCTTCTTGATGAATAACATCCTTCATCTTCACTTTTTGGCAAAGTGACAGCCATTACCGAATTGGATAAGTCTTTACGGGCTACCGTTTGAGTCGGACTAGCTGTATCTTCATCCGATACAGTGGATTTCTTAGCATTCAGTGGGGAATGCACACTCTTCTCATCCATTTTGTCCTGAGATAAAAGACTCGATTCTGGAGTATGAGTACTAGCATTAGTCTGAGAGATGAACTTGCTCTTGAATGTCTTCACTTGTTCTATTAGTTTGGCATTCTCTTGAAGGAGGACTTCATTTTTAGCATTAATTCTTTTGAAAGCCTCGGTCATAGATGAACAGTGATCACAAAATATTATTTTGTCTGTGTCTTTTTGGATATTGTATTGGGGAATTTGGTTTGGGCTTTGTCTGAGGTCTGGTGAGATATAATAATTTAACCAAGGATTTCTCTGGCGTAATATAAAGCTTCATTATAATTATTAAAACCTTTAAAAAGTGGGTTTTTTATCCCATTTATAGAGTCTACTACTTTAATCCATGTCTGGAAAATACCATTAGTTTTTCCATATATGACTACGTAATATTTAAACTTATTTTTTCTACTTTTTTCTGAAAAATATTGGCATAGTGCATTTATTGCAACAATAAAATATTTAGTGTCCCTTTGTTATATGCCATCCATAGGTTGTCTACTAAGGACTTTTGAGATTTATCTAAAGTACAGTCTGGTAAAAATTCTAAAAGGCAAGTTACGTTGAGGATAAAAGATTAAATTGTATTTACCAAAATAAATTCATTCCATCATTTATGTCTCATTATCATCTATTTCTTATTGACTTGTGTAGTTATAGTTGGTAAATCTGATTGATGTTTCTCCTTTTAAGCTAGTATACATTAAATGAGCTTCTGGTGCAAATACTTTTGGTTTGCTAAATTTATCTAAATTCCATTCTAATTCTGCTTATTCTTCTAGATTTATTTTTATTGTTATTAATTTTATTCCTTTGTTTTCCATTACTCCAACTACATCGTTTACTTGAAATTTAAATTTTGTATTACTGCTTAGAGTCATTTTTCTATAAAACCTACACACATTATAAATTGTTTCCATTATTCATCTCTTCAGATCCTTTAGTATGAATTCCTATTTTAATATTTTTTTTCCAAATTCTTTTAGATTTATTAAGAAGTCTGGGCTAATATAAAATATTTCTTCTTTTTAGTCATGTCTACTTTTGTTAAACCAATTATAGACTTCTTTAGATGTGACCATCTATCATCATACTGTTAAAACTTTACATAGTAAATTCTTTATAGTTAGTCCTTGAATTCCTATGACTATTAACCCTATATGCATTAACATCGTTCTTGTATTTCTTATTCCTTTTAGGGATTCAAGGTTTACTAAGTTTAGAGTCAAAAAAATGCTCTCCTATGGCTGATATTTGTTCTTCTCTATAATGTGTATATAATTGATTGTCTCGAGAGAAATATTTTGCATTATATAATGTCTTTTTATTTAACAATTTTAATTGATTTTGCTGAAAAATTTGTATATCTTTGTCTACATCTATTATTTTATTTAATTCGTGACTTTTCTGTTCATACGGGTGTCTCCTTGATAATATTCTAGAAATAAGGTTATTTCCTATTCTATTTTCTAAGAAACTTACTCCTGGTCTGTCTTCTTCGATGAGTCTTCTTGATCTATTTGAAAGAAAGTCCATTTTTGTGGTTTTCTGGTTATTTTTTGTCTATCTTTTTGTTGGGTTATTTCAACCTTATTTAAATGAGTAATTACTTCATCTATTTATGTATTCTTAGGTTCCTGTCTTTGAAATTGTTTTTCTTTGATGAATTTATCTATTTTTATATTTAATTCTACCAGTAATGCTATTGTTGTATTATTTTGTTTTAGTATGACCCTATCTGTTTGTCTTGACGGAATATGTTTTGAGAATCCTTCTGGTTCGGTGTGGAATTTTGTTGTATAATCAAATGTTTTTTGTAGTTTATATCTTCTTCACTCATGAAAGTAAAATTTCTTCTAATCTTTGAATTATTCTTTTTAATTCACTTATCTCAGTAGTTGTTACTTCTACTTGTTCTATATTTTTTTACTAATTGAGTAGTTTTTTATCACGCCCCGAGAGTGTACCCTAGGCGTGGCCGGCACTCAGAAACCATCTCTAACCTCCGAGAGAACCACTTGGTCTCATCACTCATTCGTTCATCAGTGGAAGACTTAATTGAAAATAAGAATACTTATGTGAGCTCGCCATCATCAGCATCAAATGAAAGAAATAATCCTTAGAAGAAGTAGTTTTAAAGAAGAACTACTTCAATTACATCATCAAACTCTGCCTATGAAGCCTCTAACACTATCAAACGGTGCCAATGACATGTCTATAGCTACCTCAAAAGAAACGTAATACTCAAAAATAATAAAAGGATAAAGAGTTCCTCCAAAAATAAGGACTCACCAAATAGCTGAAAAGTAATGATCTTCAACAATGCGACTATTGAGGAACTCCAACACCTATATTTGCATTATAAAATGATGTAGATCGAATGACGTCAGTACATGGAATGTAAGAGTATGTAAAATGGAAGAAAATTAAGGACAAATATCAAGAAACTCCTCTTAGGAAGACTCGTCTTAGAACTCAACACCATCTCAACATCAATATGTAATGCAAGTTTAATAATAATATGTAATGACCCTCAAGGTCATTTTTGGAATTTTTGTAAAATGACATTTTACACCTCCCTTTAGTTGTCCCGAGTCATTTTTTATTGGTACCGGGTGTTGATTTTTAGAAAATCCTATTAAAAGTTAAGTCATTGGAAATTTTGGATTTTCATAAGTTTTAAGTATTAAAAAGTGGTATTTGGGGTCAATCGGAACTATAGGTCTCGGAATGGAATTCCACCAATTCCAGCAGCTCCAAAATTTCGAAATTGGCTTATGAAACTTTACAAAATCAGTTTTGGAGTTGTAACGAAGAGTTGAGGCCTTGAGTTGAGAATTTGAGGAATTTTAAGCCAAGGTTTGACTTTGGTCAACTTTTGGAGTTTCGATGCTCGGAATGGAATTTCGAAGACTCCGTTGGGTTCGAGAGATGATTTTTGGTCTAGAAGAAATGTTGGTTTAATTTTTAGAGGTCCCGAGCCCATTTTGGTATTTTGAAGGCCTAAGTTGGTTTAGTTGCGACTCTTTGAGTTTTGGGTCAAGGAGATCTCCAATTCAAATTCTGATGGTTCCATCACCTCTGGATGACCAAATTAGGCTAAAAGCATGGTTTTATCAAGTATCAAGGAAATCGATACGAGTTTGGAGTCATTTGTCTCTTTTAACTTTGAAAGTTAACTTATAGTTGACTTTGATCAACAATCTTGGAAAACGCACTCGGATAAAAATTCTAACAGCGCAGTTAGTTTTGAAATGTCTATTTTGGTAAAAAAACGACCCTTCGTTTGCTTTCCAAGGCTTTCAGTCTAATCTCGAGGCCCGTTGTGGAATGTGCTTAAAATAACTCTTGGGTGTGGGACCCACTTTCTATTAAAATGATATCATATGGGAATTCTGAATGTGCCATTCAGTCCAAAATGTCAAAATTAGTGGGGTAGCATATTTGGTTTATTTTTATCAAATTTTGAACGAATCCCGAGCAGCTTGTCAGAGATTTTGGATATTTCCAAAATCTGCAGCAGCAGTGCAGCTGCAACAACCCTTTTTTAGGGATTTTGTCTCAACTTTAAAACCCCATAACTTGAGTTATATAGCTCTAAATTGGATGATTCAAATGGAAAACTTGTGAGATTTTTCATGGAGAACGCATTGGGGAGCTTGAAAACTGATTTGAAGCATTCAATTCAGGTAAAAATCATAATCTTATTTGGGAAGCTTCGTTTGATGTAACAATGCATTTTTAGTTACTGATTTAGTCTTTTTTAGAATGAAATTTTGTTCAATTTTGGAAGAGTGTATCTTGGTCTATATAACTCCATTTTGAGTGATTCTTGAGGCTAGATTGTGGGGTTTTTTGCAAAGATCGTCATAGTGTAATTTGTTTGGATTGAAAGGGTCTCATTTCTTCATAATTAACTGATTTTGATGCTGCCATTTTTGGTATTTTAGTTGGAATTTATAAGCTTTGGTTGCATTCTTGTCCCACATAGTTTCCCACCCCAAATTGTGTTATAAATCTGATTTGTGAGCTTGGGGTGATGTTTAGAACCTATGTTGGGGGTCAAATCCGGAACTCCATTTGCGGGTCCCACATTTTCCGTGTTAGACCCTAAAATTGGTCTGTCTTCAAAAATTATGAAATTTAGTGTCTTAACAACTGTATCGACGTCATGGTTCTATTTTTGACAGCGTGGAAGCATTCCGAGGCAGTTTGGAAGGAAAAAGCTCCTCCACGGTGATTTAGAGCTCGCGTGTTTAGCCTACAGGTAGGCTATGGTTTACCTTTCTTTAGATTGAGCTGGAATGTGTGAAAGCATGTTGAAATAGTTGAAAATTTGGTTGGGTAGTTTAATTTTATATCTTAGTTGTTAGAAATCATGCTTTAGGCTTCTTATCGATTTTTTTGAATATTTAGAATCACGTGTATCTTGTCGTTATTTATTATATTATAAAAAGAGTTGAATGATCATGTTGTTAATATTGTGGAGTATGTTGGCCTTAGTATATGATGTAAACTTTCTTTAGATGCCCCGGTGTCGCTCCTGTGGACTTAGATCCTTGTAGAATGGTATAGCAGGCTAGTGCTTGGTAGTTTGGCCTTAGTTGGGCATTACCCCTGCTCTTAAAAAATATCCTCATCCATAAATCGGTATAGTCGTGACTTTCGTGATCATTGACTTTGGCTCCTGTTCCAGTTTTGGCGGCATATCTGTTGACTTGTTTGTGAAAAGATTTTTGGTACTGTTGTATTCTAGTTGGGAAGTAGAATGTTTGGCATCATGGGATAAATTATCTGTGACCATCCGGGTACCAAGTCCCGGCCTCCATTCTGAATTATCGAGGAACATTCGGATACTCAGCCCCGGCCTCTACCGGCTGTTGACACCCAATTTTGATCATCCACAACGTAATTTCAAATCATATTTTCGAGTTATTTTTTATCATCTTTATTTGTTTTTTTAAGATAATGTACATAGTTTATATAATTATTATTCTTTTAAGTATATTCAAAATTGACTCATAAAACGATCTTATTTATTTATTTCTTTCTAATAATTGTTTCATAAATTAATTGATCAATTTTAAGGTTTCATTTCTTTCCTTAAATGACACATAATTAATATTATATTAACAATATTTTAATTCCAACATTAATACTACATGATGCAAATAATACCACCGCCTCTTTTTTAAAATAAAAATTATAAATAAATAAATTTTGTTCATCCGAAAAAAAAAAAATTAAAAATAATATATATATATATATATATATATATATATAAATGAATAAATGAATGAATAAATAATTTCTGAGATATATATATATATATATATATATATATATATATATATATATATATATATATATATATATATATATAATAAACACAAAAATAAAAAATAATATATTTATTTCATCCTATATATATATATATATAATAAATTAATTAAAAATAATAAAATATACTCGCCCATAACCCCTTGTCTTCTACTTAATAAAAAATACTCATGCGTGCTACCGCCCATTACCATTTGTCCCCCTTCAGAAAAAATAAAATAAATAAATAAATAAAATATAAAAATAATAAAATAAAATAAATAATATATATTCTTTATCCGAAAAAATAAATAACGAAAATAAAATACCCGCCCATCACCCTTTGTCTCTTTCTTTAAAATAAAAAGAAATAAATAAAATTAAATATATGTATATATATATTGTGGAATCCAATATATATATATATATATAATAAATAATACCCACGCGTCCCTTCCCATTCCCTTATTCTTTTTTCAGAAAATATATACTAACCTACCCATGCGCCCCTCCATTTCCCCATATATCTATATACACACACACACATATACTTATATATATACTAACAGCATGTGTCCCCTCCCCATTTCCCATATATATATGTACATTAATAAATCAGCCGCATGCTCCATCTATACTCTTTTGTCCCTCTTAAAATATATATTCATCTGATTAATAATAATAATAAGATTAAAAATAAAATAATATATATTTATCCACAATAAAAATATATAAATAAATAATTTCCACCATCTATATATATATATTTTCCACCATTTTTTCATTTTTTTATCCATCCCGTATTATTTATTTTTCCGCCGTTCCGCATTATTTTAATATTTCGCATTATTTTAATATTGCACCCCATTCCGCATTATTTTCATCTTCATATCCCTATAAATAGAGGGAAGAACTGGACAGAAAGAGGGGGTAGCAGCAGGGGGTTTTTTCAGGCAAAAAAACGGACACAGTCAGAAACTAAAAATCCCTAGGCTATAATTTTGAATTTCTCTAGCAAAGAACTTGAGAATTGTTCCTCTACTATATTTGATTCTACTCGAAGAGCAAGGGTATATTCGTGACCAAAGTATTTCTGTTCACTGCCCCGCAATATGTAATATTTACTCTGTTTTTTTATTTTTCCGTTGTCATTATGATAAAAATGTTGTCCTAAAATATTATTTTGCTAATTTCGTCATTTTTTTTTATATTTGCATGAACACTTTGAGAGCAAAAATGAAGTCTTGATTTGGGACTTTAAGAAATTCGAGTTTTCTTTAAGACTCGATGAAATCATCATCCCCTCACATGAAACTGATATCTTAGACCCATTGAATAACAAACAAAACAAGATGATCTCACTCGTATTCAATTCCGCTTACTTATATTTTCAGCATTTTCTTATTTATTATTATTATTATCATTATTAGTATTATTATTATTATTATTATTATTATTATTATTATTATTATTATTATTATTATTATTATTATTATTATTATTATTATTATTATTATTATTATTATTATTATTATTGGTAGTAGTATCTTTATTTACTGTTATTATTATTATTATTATTATTATTGGTAGTAGTATCTTTATTTACTGTTATTATTATTATCATTATTATTATTATCTTTATTATTATAATTATTATTAGTAGTAGTACTTTTACAATTATTATTATTATTATTATTATCATTATTATTATTAGTATTATTTTCATTATTATTATTATTATCATTATTATTATTAGTATTATTTTCATTATTATTATTATTATTAGTAGTAGTATTCTTATTTACTATCATTATTACTATTATTATTAGTGGTAGTATTTTCATTTACTCTTATTATTATTATTATTATTATTATTATTATTATTATTATTATCGTTATCATTATTATTAGTAGCATTTTCTTTTACTGTTATTATTAATAATATTATTATCATTATCTTTATTATTATTATTATTATTATTATTTTCGTTATTAATATTATTAATAGAAGTAGTAGTGTGTTTATTTACTATTGTTGCTATTATTATTATTATTATTATTATTATTATTATTATTATTATTATTATTTTCGTTGTTATTATTATCATTATTATTAGTATATTTTATTTAATGCTTATTATTATTACTATTATTATTATTATTTTTGTTATTATTATTATTAGTAGTAGTATATATATATTTTATTTTACTTTTTTTATTATTATTGTTACTGCAATTGTTATTGTTATTATTGTTGTTGTTGTTGTTATTGCTGTCATTATTATTTTTATTATTATTATCGTTATTATTGTTATTGTTATTATTATTATTATTACTACTACTACTACTACTACTACTATTATTACTATTACATATTAAACTTGTTTATATGATTTAAATATGTTCTCATTTATGTAATAGCTAACATCATCTTGGGTATAATATTTATGATCATTTTTGTCTCATTTAAATAATTTATTTAAATTATCCCTCCTTCATTAAATCATTTTATACCAAGTCTATTTCTCTTATAAATTTTCCTAAATGTTTTAAAATTTATATTTCTTTCAAATTGTTTAATACTTCGATAATTGTTAAAACACATTTTCCCCAAAATTAGTCAGATAATTTTCAAATCATCGGACAACCGCATGTTAGCGGCTATTTCAAGTGCTAAAACCTTCTTAAAATAGTAATATGAACCTCGTACCCTTTTCTCTAAATTTTAAGACTTAAATCTGTTAGGGTCTTTTAAATTAAGTTTTCTTAATTTCTTTAAGAAATTAAGTCGCTAATCCTCTTTTGCTAAAATTGATTTTTTTCCTAAAAGGATGAAAATCGATTTTAAACTCTCGTCTATTTTTTGACATAACAGAAATGGCTACTCCGCTGGGGAGTAATTAGGTTCTGACCATTATATTTGACTAATCTATTTGACTAACTATTCGGAATGTAATAATTAGTAATTTATTTTCTTTATTTGTGCCTTAAATGTTTAAATTATAATTTACTTTCTTTATTTATGCTTTATATGTTTTAAATTATGAGTATTGAACTTTCATTACATGCATAACAGAATTCCGCCAAATGGTAAATAGTTTGCATTAGGATTAAGGACGGTTACGTAGTCACATGCGGCCGTTCCTTCAGAAAATAACCATTACTTTCTTGAAGTAATAAATGGATAGATGGTTCGTGGTCGTCCAACGTCGTTTATTATATTCAGCCCGCAGTTTGTCCGACTCGGGTATCCGATCTCTTTTCAAAGCCCACTCTAGTCCACCTAGCATAGAGCAAAACCAAATCCTAATTTAGTGCATTTGCCTAAGATGACCCAATACCCAAGGCGTATTGGGCCCATTAGAAAGACTACCTTGAGTCCAAAATGGCCCCCGACCTAAATGGATGATCATACCTATTTGTTTAAATTTGAAGGTTGTATACGCCATTTGACAAACATTGTCCCTCGGGATTGGAAGTTTATTTTATTAGCTTATTCAAAAAAAAATCTTCACAAGTTGTTATTCTATCCAAAAGAGGTTGATTTTTAGAGATGTCAAGAAGTCAAAAATAAAAGATTTTTTCACGAAGTCTTAGTTAGGAATGTACCCCTGCGTGGAACTTATTATTTGTATCCCTTTTTCCCCATTATGTATGCCAATTCAGTTTATTCATAATATTTGTATAAATATAAGTTTTGGGGCAATGAAATATTTCAAATGGTGTTATGTATCCTTCAAATCGTTAGGCCTACCCTTGGCACAAAAGGGTCACATATCTGTTTAGGACACGCAATAATTATTTATTTGTTATATGCTATAACTGTTTGAATGAATGTGTTGCTTTAGTTGAAGGCAATCTAAACCACTCTTTCTAAAATCCCCCAAAGCACAAATATCAAATCACTATCAAAATGCGATGAAATGCTTGTAGAGTCTTTTGGTTTCACCACAAAACTCAAATTTCACTTCAAGGTCCTAAATCTTACTCTCTTCTCTAAAAAATGGTTGATTTGTCGGAACTAGTAAAACTACATAGGGCCTGACATCTCCTTCATGGGATACGTAGGCGGCCTTTCAAGGTTTGACCTCTATCTTTAAAAGCTTGCTTTCTCCATTCATATTTTACAAAGAGATACCAACATCAATAGATACAACCGTGAAAGAGACAAGAAGATCTCGATTCAACGCAAGTCATATTTCTTGATACACTAAATCCTAAATTCAATAGGCAAATTCTTGTCTATTTCATTATTTTTCAATACTCGTGGGTTATCTTGTCTTCAAACAAAGCAACTCTTATGTGTTTATCTTTTCCGGTATGATATTTTTGCATTATCTGTTATGAATGCAGACTGACAGTTTGCCTTTTGAGTTATTTTCTGTATAGGTATTTATAATTGATCTGTGTTGATAATCTGGCCGAGCATCCATACTTCATGAGATCTAAAGTACTTGAAGACTCCTTTCCCGATCGAAATTCAATAATAGAAAAAATGAAAATGACTAGAAATAACGAGAACACTGGGTTGACTGATATTATTGTGATGGACCCTATTATTGCTGAACAGAATGAGTTGATCACACAGTTAGTGCAACAAATCACCGAGATGAGAGTTGAGATACAAAAAAAATCAAGAATTATCAAACCTGGCTATAGCCTCCAACACGCCTGTTCCAGGCGATGGAAGGCCTCCAATTCATTTCCCTTCTCCGAATTCAAGTACGGAACACATCAAAAACCCATCCTCAAACCCCGCTCAAAATACCTTCATCGTTGATCTCACTGCCTCCAACCCCCATCATGCTTCCGCTTCCTACCAAGCACCACCTTACCCTCAAAATACCAATCCTTAAAATTTTCCTCCTCCACAAGACACTAACCCTCAAGCCTGTCCTCACCCATAAATACAAAATGTTAACAATCCACAAACCTTTCCCCATCATCAAAATCAACATACTAACCGTCAAACATTTCCCCAAAATTACCAAGTCCCTCAAAATTCACCAAATCCTCCCATTATTCCTCCCTTGCCTCAAAAAACAGCTTTCCAAATCCCAATCCCAAATAAGCCCTATACCAATAGTTTCGAACTTGATTACTATGAGAAACAAGAAAGGGAATAGAGGACCAAAGAGGAAATAACTAAGCTGAGCATGAAACAGGAAATTATAAAAGTTGTGAAGGAGTTTCACTATACCCCGGATGTTGTTGGTTTGAATTATGAAGATTTGTGTATCCATCCAGATCTGGACCTTCCTGAAGGGTTTAAGGTACCTAAATTTGATACTTTCAGTGGAACCGAGAATCCTTTGGCTCATTTGAGAGCATATTGTGATCAACTCGTAGGAGTTGGAAAGAATGAGGCATTATTAATGCGACTCTTTAGCTGAAGCTTAAGCGGAGAGGCCTTGAAATGGTTTACTTCTCAAGAGCTGAAACAGTGGCCAAATTGGAATTCTTTGGCTAAAGATTTCGTCGAAAGATTTGCTTACAATGTGGAGATCGTTCCCAATAGTTATTCTTTGGAAAAAGTCAAACAAAAGTCTACTGAAAGCTATCGAGAATACGCCTACCGTTGGAGGAAAGAGGTTGCCAGAGTGACACCTTCCATGACTGAAAAAGAGATTATTGAAATCTTTGTACACAATCAAGAGCCTGAGTACTATGAAAGGATGTTGTTGCTCGTAGGAGAGAAATTTGATGAGGTGGTCAAAATTGGTGAGACCATCGAGGACGGTCTTAAGACCAGAAGGATTACCCATGTGGCTATCCAAACTAGTTCCTCAGGTTTGTTCAAAAAGAAAAAAGAAGATGTGTCCTTTATTTCTCATGCGCCTGATAGAAGGACACAAAGATCATCCTATTTTAACTCCAGAAAAACCTCACCCTCCAAAATCTATCCCCCATCTCCACAAAATCCCTACCTAATTTTTTACGTCAAACTGAGTTATCAAACTCTGCCTCCTAATTACCTACCTCCACACTATCAAAATGCTCCTCTTGGCTACCATAATCCACAATGCCTAAATTTTCAAACTCCCGCACCTTTCTGCTAAAATCGTCTGAGTTATCGTCATGTACCCCCACCCCCACAAAATAACTACAATCTTACCCAACCCAATTTTGAAAATAAGCCTACTAGGATTTTTACTCCTCTAGTGGAAAGTCGGACTAAGATGTTCGAAAGACTAAGAGATGCAGGCATTATTCATCCCATTGCACCTAAACCGGCTGATACAAGCTCTAGATTCTTCAGAGCTGATCAAACATATGCGTATCATTCGAATAGTATAAGGCATGATACTGAAACTTGTGTTAATTTAAGGCATAAGATTCAGGATTTGATTGATTGTGAGGTCGTCACTCTTCAAATCGCCGCTCCCAGTGTTAATAATAATCCCCTACCGAATCATGAAGGAGTGAATATTAACATGATTGAAGTTGGAAAAAATTGGAATGCTGATAGTCCCAGTCAAATCTGACAATCTTGAAAAGCCTCTTCCTCATGTGTGTCAGTCGTTTTCAGTGCGAGAGTCTATCAATAATGTTGGTCTAGGAGAAGGAGTCAATGATGCTGTGATAATCGAGACGTCAGGCATACGAGATGCCAAACCAAAAGAGCAAGTGCCTAATTGGACCTACAATCCGCTCTTGGTTCCTCACTCGTCTTGATAGATAAAGATGAATTTTATGTTATTTTTGAAAAGCCAGTGGTAGTTTGGATACCCACCATTTATGTCACTTTTACCTTCTTATGCTTTAATTCTCTTCGTATTGTTTTGAAAAAGGCAAATTGGTCCATGACCATGGCCAAAGTTTATTTGTTTATGAAAGCCTCCTTCATTGCGAAAATTCACTATAAATACTTTACTTTACGAAAAATTCATTTTAATTTCGTTTTGTATTTTCCTGTAATTGCATCATTTTCTTGTAATCGCTTTCATGCTTGTTTATTTTCAAAATCTCTTTTAGTTTGAACTACGTCTGACCTGAATTCTAAAGAAGGAGATACGTAGGCGGTCTATGTTAGCCTCAGTCATTTTTGTATTAAAATCTCTCATTTCTCATTTACCCCCGAGGGGGGAACTACCTTTGACCTGATTCCTGCCTCAACGGGATACGTAGGTGCCACAACGGTTCGGTTATATCTCCCGTAAGTTCACTATTTATAGTAGAAACTAGGACAAATTTTTTGAGAGGGACTCAAAAATTTTAAGGAAGATCTTTTTACAAAAGAAGACAAGACTGAAGTGCATCAAAAAGTAACTTGGACAGAATTTTTGATAGGATCTCAAAAATTCTACAGTTCTCTCATTGGTAGTTTGATATTTACCAAGACATCTAACTGGGACAGAAAGTTTTGCGGATAACCTCAAAATTTTTATCTAATATCATCATAAGGAATTACTCAACTTCAAAGTTTAACTTTGGCCTAAAATGATCCTCGACATTGTTGGAAGGTCAATGTCAACCTCAATAATCTCTAGCACCATAAGAGTTCAGAGTCAAAACTTTCTAGCTATGTCAGAATTTCCCAAGAATCCTTAAAAATTTTGTGAACAAGATATCAAGCCTGCTCAAAGTTTCGGATCAAGGACATTCATTTAAGTTATGCGTGACATGACATCTGGCAGTGACCCTTTCCAAATTGCTTTTCAAAAAACTCATCTTTCTTAAAGCTTTTAATAAATCAAACATTTTGCATGAATACATTTTAGTCTTATATCTACCGAGAAGTGGGGAATCAGAGCAAGCGATCAAAGATAGCAAGACAAGGAGAAAACAAATGGAGAATTCAACACAAATTAATTGATTCAAAACTAATAATTTTTCTGTGGATACAGATTATAAAAGATCACCATATCCCTCTTTTCAGCAAGTACAAAGAAGTTAAAAGAACAAAGAGTTTTCAAAGTGATAATTTTGTTACCAGGATTCATCAGACGAAAATAAGACGTTCAAAAAATGAACAACAATGCCTTGTTCAAATCTCCAGCAAGCCATGAGCCATAATAAATATAGAGTGTTCGGAAATGAGCATGATATTCACACACTAATGTCAAAGTGATCAGGCACTTTGTACATATTTTCAAAAATTTTCCCTAAAGATTTTTGCTCAGTTGTTAGTTAAAATGACAATGTGTCTATTACTTGTTTTCTTTTGAGTGCAGGAAAACGCAAAGGAGCTACTTTCAATGCAAACGTCCATAATGACGTCAAATTATATATTCTCCATCCTCAAAGACGTCTAATGGGCATGCATAAGCCATATAGGATGATATAATGCCGCATAAGATGATATTATTTTATTCATGTTATCTTACCGGAGGTGGTAATATCATTTGCCAAGAGGTCCATTCATAATTTATTATTCGCATTATATTACCGGAAGTGATAATATCATTGCCAAGAGGGCCATTCATATTTTTATTATTTGGAGGTGGTAATATCATTTTCCAAGAGAGCCATTCATATTTTATTTTTTGTATTATATTATCGGAGTTGGTAATATCATTTTCCAAGAGGGCCATTCATATTTTATTTTTCATATTATATTACCGAATGTGGTAATATCATTGCCAAGAAGGCCATTCATATTTTTATTATTCGTATTATATTACCGGAGGTGGTAATATCATTTTCCAAGAAGGCCATTCATATTTTATTTTTTATATTATATTATCGGAGGTGGTAATATCATTTGCCAAGAGGGTCATTCATATTTTATTTTTCATATTATATTACCGAAGATAGTAATATCATTGCCAAGAGGGCCATTCATATTTTTATTATTCGTATTATATTACCGAAGGTGGTAATATCATTTGCCAAGAGGGCCATTCATAATTTTATTATTCGTATTATTACCGGAGGTGGTAATATCATTTACCAAGAGGGTCATTCATATTACTCATATTATATAATGTCGTATACGATGATACAATGCCGTATACGATAATATAATATTGTATACGATGATATAATGCCGTATACGATGATGTAATTCCGTATACGATGATACAATGACGTATACGATGATATTATTTTATTCATGTTATATTATCGGAGGTGGTAATATCATTTGCCAAGAGGGTCATTTAAATTTTATTGTTCGCATTATATTACTAGAGGTGGTAATATCATTTCCAAGAGGGTCATTCACATTTTATTATTCGTATTATATTACCGAAGGTGGTAATATCGTTGCTAAGAGGGCCATTCATATTTTTATTATTCATATTATATTACCGGAGGTGATAATATCATTTCCAAGAGGGTCATTCATATTTTATTATTCGTATTATATTATCGGAGGTGGTAATATCATTTGTCAAGAGGGTCATTCATATTATATTACTCAATGTCGTATATGATGATACAATGCCATATAAGATGATGTAATACCATATACGATGATATAATGCCGTATATGATGATACGATGCCATATACGATGATACAATGCCGTATATGATGATATTATTTTATTCATATTATATTACCGAAGGTGATAATATCATTGCCAAAAGGGCCAACATTCATCATTGCCAAGAGGGCCATCATTCATCATTCATCATTTATCATTGCCAAGAGGGCCATCATTCATCATTTATCATTGCCAAGAGGGCCATCATTCATCATTTATCATTGCCAAGAGGGCCATCATTTATCATTGCCAAGAGGGCCATTATTCATCATTGCCAAAGATGGCCATCATTTATCATATCATTGCCAAGAGGTCCATCATTTATCATGTCATTGCCGAGAGGGTCATCATTCATCATTTCATTGCCTAGAGGGCCATTACCATGCCATTGCCGAAAGGCCATTTTTATATCGTGTCAATTCATCATCATATCGCATCATATCAACTCATCGCATATTACATCAAAATTGAAACAATTTGCAGTTGAGAAATATATTACAAATCACACCAACTTAGGAAATACGTATTGTTTGCTCTACGTCAAAACTGGAGGAGGTTGACATGCCGATACGGTAACGACACTATCCTTTTCTTTGAGTTACATTTTTCTACTAATGAGTTTTATCTTAGTCTTTGGCGAGATCATTCAAGAGGATAGATTCTCAATTAAACCACAGGTGCGGACGACATCAAAAAGAATACAACTCAGCGTAGAACTTTTCTTAGAAGCAAATTGGGACACGAGTTGAAGAATAACTTCCACCACACCACATCCCTACAAAAAGGATCTTTAGCACAACGTGGAACTGTTTCTAAGCAGTGAACTAGGATATTTGTTGGAGGGTCAAACTCACCAACAATGGTCATGAATCTACTTTCGAACTCTACTCAGCCTATGTTCCATAATTTGGGCCTTAAAAATCCAATCTCGTTACAACTCGATACTGGGACAATATTTTGGCTAGGATTTACTTCGTTTTTCCCAATATTCTCGTATTTTTTCGAGTTCAGGTTTTTAATTCCACTTATATCTCTTTATATTATCACTATGTACCCTTTACTTCACCTCATTTTCTAATAAATCTTCACTTGTTCAATCTTATTCTTTTCCTTGGCCACTTCTGTCAATATTTTCCTCAATCGCTACTACCAACACG